>NC_143489.1:496335-796868 GCF_027475165.1 Benincasa hispida | reverse complement strand
TAATCAAGAAACTAAATTTTCATTTAAACAACTCGATGAACAAGAATTTTATTGGTCAATTTCGATTCCCTTAAGCTAGATCGTTTCCTTTAATTGTATTTCTATCTTTTATTTTCATGCACTTTCAATTATCAATCTGCACCAATCCCCCCCCCCCCCCTCCCCCTCCCATTTACCACTTTAACTAAAAACGAGCTTTGATGAACTAATCTTCCGCTCTTCCTTGAGATTCGACCCCAAACTTGCCGTTTCTACTACCAGTTAGTACAATCAGGACGTACGTCAGAGTATCTGCTGTACAATTTTAGAAATCCCGAGGCATGCGTTGATCGTATCTTTCCTTAAAGGATTTCCACATACGATGATTCCTATTTTCCTACAAAACATAGACTTCGACATTCTTTTGCCCATGAAATGCGGTCAATGGGTGTGTTTGTGATATCTTTATAAAACCTTTCTTTTTTATACCAATTTAACCATGACCTGGGCATTTTCTTCCCATCTATTGTCACATATTCTAAGAATGTGGCATAAATAACTTGTATTTTTACAAGTTATCAATACCCTAGTTTATTGTATTTAGCATTATCCCGCTTTTTGGATTGTGTACAGTCCACTGATTAGAGTTGTAGTTCAAGTGGAAGTTTTTTGGGTTTTATGCCTTAAAACTCGTAGATAGTAAATGTTATTAATATACTATCATCAATAAATAGTTATAAAAGTTAAATGTTATTGTTTGTATTGTTGTCTATTTTGTCTAAATAACACTATCCAATAAACTAACATCTGAGGCTGCCATATGAGTCTTGAATTATATGTGGAGACATACACGGATCGATGTTCAAGATACAACCTAAAAAGTCTATAGTATAGGGATAAGGTTGGGTACCTTATCCTGGTAACACTATGGATATGACCCACTTTATATTTGATACAAACCTAATGATCCAAATCGTTCGTGCAGGTGACATGCGAGTGGAGGTATCCTATGCAATGAATTTGCATAAGTGGACTGCGAAATAGTAACTACTAGATGTAGATGTAACACCATTGACTAGTTAGGTTTCCATTTCAATTGGATGACCTAGGCAACTTAGTCTTAATCTTGGGTATATTATGAACTTCTGTTCACAAGGGATTGTCCTCTAATTTGCATGGGTGAGGGTGACCAGTTCGCCGACCTAATACACCAACCATTTTGAGGACAAGATCAAACGGGGAGCTGGGAACAAAATAATACAAGATGGAATTCACTCATTCCCTCCTTGAGGATAAGTAGATAAGTGTTCCCTTAAGTGGTGTCTCCTGTGTTGGGGTTGATGCCCTAAATCTTGTAGGATCCTATAGTTTGTAATTGTACTGTACAAACATTTTATTTATGTAATAAAATATGAGATGTTTTATTTCATTTTAGTTGCATTAACCACAAACCAATAAACTAAGATCCAATGTTATCTTGTAGCTTAAACATGTATGTAGAGACATAGGGTGGATCATGTTTAAGTGATAACCTAAATGGTCTGTAGTAGATAACCTTATCCATGGTGACGCTACAAGTATAGCCAGTTCTGTAGATGTTACAATTATTGTAAAGTTCTGTAAATGATTTGATCTTGATCATTTATGTGATGACATGTGAGTAGGGGTATTCTATACAAAGGAGTTTGTATAAGATCGGACCATAAAATATTTAGTCTCATTATTTAACACCGTTCATAATAGAGACTTACATTTCAGCAGGATGACCATAGGTAACATGACCTGAATCCTGCCTATGAATAGAGACTCAACGATATATAGTGGTTTGGCCAATTTGGTTTACATCCACTTTGAAAACCAACTTGGAATAATCTTATTAAGAGCAATCAGAATTACAAATTACAAAAAATCAACAAATGTTAACAATCTATAATTTATGAAGGCAACCATGATTAACCCGCCTCTTGACCAAGACTAATTGTCGTACAAAACACTGCCAACCCTACTATACCACTGGTTAAACACCCACTAATACCGAGAGAATCACGCGATAAATTGCCTCTAAAAATCGAGCTCCCTCACTGGAATCAACCCCTGTACCAAGACTTAATAACACCAGACGAAACCCGTCACCAACTAGAAGACTCACGTCATAATCATTGAACCAGACTGGACGTCAACACTCACGGCTGAGAACCCCACATCGACAGCTTTTGCTCTAAAACAAAACCCACGCGTCGAAACCAAACACCTCTAATCGGAAATCACCTTTGTCCGACGAGCTTCCTCTCTCTCCCTGCAGAACCGAGCACCTCTCTCTCTAAAGTGTGGTGTTTATTATGGTTGCACCAATTTTTTTTTTTTTTTTTTTTTGACAAAGGTATAGTAGTTAAAGTGTGAGATAGGGGAATCAAACCTCATACCTCGAAGTGAGCACTATGTCAGTTGAGTTACGCTCTTGTTGGCAGTTTTTTTTCCCTTTGTAAGTGATGCACAATTTTAATCTAAAATTTGAGAAGATCCAATTAATTAAAAAATTGCCATTGGCCCCTATTTAGAAAATTGTTATTGAACCTTTAATTCCTCAATTTCTTCCAAATAAAAGCGCACTTAAATTACTGTTATTTTTAACATAAATGAGGGGGGTGATTACATACTAAATCCATATATACAACACCTTTATTTCAAAATAAAATTTTGACATCTCACACCAAAATTAGAACCATTAATTACTTTGATACTATTTGTAGAATCATAATCGTGTTCCCAATAAATAAGTGGAAAAAAATGATAAAACAAAAGATAGATATATAACTAATACCGAAGGAGAGTATGTATAACAATTATAATATTTTACATATAAAGTACAACACTATATCATTTGACTTCTAAAAGTTATCATCGTATCTGAATTTGCTTTAGACAATTTTGTCGATCTCTGTATCTCTCGTTGAACCTCTTTATAATAAAAAGCTATTTACTTTACCCATCCTTATCTTTGACGAATCTGCATAATATATTACTTAACTAAATAAGAGTAATTCAACCAAAATTGGGTGGGAAGGAAACGTTTTTGTTTACTTTATTGTTGTTCGAGTCTTACAAACAATTTCTTAGGTTTTGCGTCAATAATAACTATTTAAATAATTAAAGGCTTAAAATAAAATGAGTTCAAATTATGTTGTTATGTACCAAGTATTAGAATTATATTGTAAAAAAATCATAAAATATAAAAAATAACAAAATAACAAAATGTTTTTTTATATATAATTTGTTTAGAAATATCTATCAACATCAATATTTTTTTGAAAGTTCATCAACATTTCTATAAAATTAAGAAAAATTTTATAATACAATAACGTGAGATATTGAATTTTTGACCTTTAGAAATGGAGTGCATGTCAATACCACTAAACTAAGCTTCTTTGGCATATGATTGACATATTTGAAGAATCTAATGGCAAAATTGTAATATAATTTAAGGTAAATTTGAGAATTTTTCCAAATATGAAAATTTTTATA
The DNA here is from genome assembly GCF_027475165.1 of Benincasa hispida. Lineage (NCBI taxonomy): Eukaryota > Viridiplantae > Streptophyta > Magnoliopsida > Cucurbitales > Cucurbitaceae > Benincasa > Benincasa hispida. The sequence goes on along the minus strand of NC_143489.1, from coordinate 793,367 downwards.
TATAAAAATATAGAAAACCAAAAGTTGAAGATGAACCAACAAAGAAGCCTCTTTGAAAGAAAGAAATGAGACTTTTCTACAAATGATCTAAATTTAACAATTTTATCAAATTATAAAAAATTATAGATGAAATTTTATCAAATTATAAGGACTAAATTCTAAATTTTAAGAGGGATTGAGATTCTAATATTTTAGAAACAATGGGATCAAATTTAAATTTATAACTGAAAGCGTACCGTTTGGCTGAAGTCCCCAATCCCGCTTCGTCCGGACGGCTTCAAATCTCTCTCCTCATTTCCAATTCCTTTTCTCGCATTCATCACTCTCTCCACCATTCTACTTCCAAGAATGTTCGTCGATTCATTTCTTCTCTGATCATTGCTCAAGTTTCCGCCTCTGTTCTTCTCCTGTTTCCCCTCCACTTTCCGCCCTCTCGTCACGCTCGGCGAGCACGATTGCCTTCTCGAATTCGCCTCTGATTTCTCCCCGGTTCCTGGTTGCCGCCCTCTCGTCACCGAGCTGGATCGATCGGTCCTCAGATTCGGAGGTGTTTCGTTCGAGAATTCTGGAATTTGAGATGCTATTGTCGATCTCACAATTGGGGATGTCGTTCTACTTCTTGGATTTGGATTTGCCTTTGGCTTTGCGGTGTTTGTTGATCCTTTGTAGAGGTTTGATGTTAGATATTCCGTGTAACATTCCTTAAGATTTATAGGTTTCATGTTGTTGTTTCTTTTGATCGTGGGGTCTATTGATGATGCCTGATTGATTCTCTGGATTGGGTTTGGAGATGGGGTTGTGGTTCTTTTTGTGTTTTTGGGTTCAATTGATGAATTGATTCGTGGTCTATGACTGGGAGTGATGGACCTGGATGGTATTTTTGGTTTTGTAGTTGGAGATTTCTCGATTACATTGCTTTTCTTTGTTGATTCTGAATTGCTTGAAGCCTGCCCAGAAAATTACGATAGATTAAGTGATAGAGGGATGAGATTTAATGGATACTTTAGTGATATACATGGTGTGAGAGAAACCATGGAAGAGAATCAAGAGCTAATTATATGGTCGGTTGGGAATGGGATCAAATCCTACCTTGCCTAAATAAGGAAATGATTATGGGTTTATAAAGGAGGACATCTTTAATAGTATAAGGTTTTTCTAGTAAAATCAATAGTAAAACCATGATGGTTTATGTTCAAAGTGACCAATATCATGCAATTGTGGAGATATTTGAAATTTCCTTGTTCTAACAAATGGTATATTTTACTTTTTGTTTCATCCAAAAGGCCTCATACCGTTAGAGATAGTTGTCCTCTTACCCTATAAACTCACATTCATCCCTTTATTTAGTCAATGTAGGACTTTGAACGCATTTCAACATCGTCATTCCACTGATCAGAGATTGAAGGAAAGAAAATGAATTATTGGATGAACTGATCTAAAAAAATTATGCCCCGGTTTTTCAAAACAGTCAAATTTTTTAGATTCTCATGTCTATTTGGATTCTCTCTGGTGATTTTTTTAAAGAGAGAGAGCACCTGTGACTGTGGCTGTGAGAGAGGCTGGACAAGTGGTGTCTCTTTCTGAGCATTCCTATGTGAAGGAGCAGTGGCTTCCATTTCCAAAGATGGAAACAAGGGAGTTGCAGGTGGTGTTTTAAGCCTTCACTAAGCAATTCATGTAGATAAGTTGAGAAAAGTTACCAATTAAACAAACTCCGAATCAGAGAAGATGAGTTTTATACCAATCATAGTCGTTTTTGTTGCCTTCAAAAAGGTGTCCAAATCCAGATTCTTTCTTGATTGAGTGAATTCTGTAGAATGGAGAATTCCCTGTAAAAGTTTTTCATAAGCTTATCAAGAAGGTTAAGTCAACAAAACTGATAATGGTTTGAATGGTGAAGATCATGGAGTTGGTAAGTACCACCATGGTTGTGTTCAAGCTCGTCGACGGGCAGAAGAAAGCAGGTGGTACGTTCTTTGTCGCGCTTATGCAGGTCCCGGAACAGATGGAGGTCTTCATTGTCTCTTTCCTTTCTACCCTTTAAATGCAGACCCATCATCCATCTGTTTTTGCTGCCACTGCCATTGTTCATAGTGGAGTTTAATTTCCTCTTTTTCTTGGGAATTTTTTCTGAAACTTGTTCCTTGGAAATGGTTGGAGTGGAAGAGGATGTGTGATATTGTTTTTAAGAACAAATAAGAGGAGACTTTGGCTTTGTTGGAAGCGAAAACTCAGCCAAATGGAAGAATCAGCGCCGGCAACTTCAATGTCCTTGTTTTAGAATTTATAAAGTGTGTAAAATGGGAGTGCGGCTCTAAGAAGAATCATTGGAAAACTATATTCCTCTATACAAGACATTTGTCTTCCTTCATTTAGATTTATGAAAAACATTTTTTTTTGGGTACAATATGAAAGTGAAATGTTTGGCTGGTGAGTTAGACTAGAATTGTCTTCTTTCATTCAAATTATTGTGTATGTGATAAAAAGTTCATATTAGATTGGCTTTTCTGAGTGTTTATAAATATTTGTTTTGTACTTGTAAATACTTATTTAAATATTTAGAAAGTTAATCCAAACACATCCTAAAACTCAAACTTGGAAGTAAGTTTCATTATGCTAGGAGACATTGAAAAAAAAAATTTAACCTCGAGTTTTGAATTGTTGAAAAATGATGTGTAAAAAATGTGCGTGTGAATTTTTGTGGCAATTAGTTGAAACCGTGTTGTAATTTGTAAATCATATCATATATACATATACATATATGTGTATCTTTCAATTTTTACATATTAATTGTCACACAAATTTATGTCGTTTATTTTAATAGAAACCTCTCCAAATGTATTTGTTGAAACAATGAAACTATTTAAAATTTAAGGTGGAACTTATATCTACTCTAAAATTTATGGATATTTTGTATAATTTTGCTTTATATTTATTACAATCGTTGATACATTTTGAGAATGAGAAATTCAATGGATGTATTAAATTTGTCAAACTATACATTTTTTTAAAAAAAAATCTGAGGTTCTAAAACTAATGAAATTCACCTTTTATACTACATGTGAATATTTACAAAGACACAAAATAGCAACTCTAGGAATTTAATTTCGACCGATTTTTTTAATGTATCCATATTATGTGTCAATTTGTTTGTGCTTATTTTGGTAATCCAACCTCGACTTTATAAATAGAAGTTTATACTTTCTCTATCATATGAGAAAAACTATGAATTTTCAATTTTGATTGAGATCATAATTTAATTGTTAGGAATAAAGAAAGCATATTTTATCAAAGTTTAAATTTAAAATTGACATAGTACAATAATGATTTGTTTATACTATATTCGAGAAGATTTGAAGAAGACAAAAAAAAAAAAAAATGAATTGTGTGCTCTTAAACATCCAAATGATGCATAAAGACGTAGCATAGACAGAAATGTACAATTTAATTTGACAATCGATTGAAAAAGTCAAATTACATTAAAATAAAAGTTTCCAAAGATCACCTTTATATAATTAAATCATTTGTGCCAATGCCGTCCTTGAATGTAGTGGCCTGCATATTATTAGCAAGCCAACATGAATGGTTAATAGTTTAACCATTCCAATCTAGATGTTTTTACTTCAATAATTACCCGAGCAAAAATTGAATCATCAACTTTTAAGTTGATCATCGATACCTAATGTACTTAAGTATAACACACTTTTTTTTTTTCAATTTTCTGTTACTTTTTACCTCTATTAGTTGACTGGTTACCTAGTCAACAAGTACTAGTTGTATAACTACTCTTGCCTATAAATTAAGAGGTTGGGTTCTTCACTTAATAATACAATCATTCTTTTGGAGTTTCATTCTTTAATTTACATCATCTTGGTATCAGAGCCAAGATCTTTAGAGTTGATGGTGGAGAAAAAGCCTACCACTAGCAATAATCCCGAGCCCACAAACAATGAAGCGGGTACATCCATCGCTCTATCATCTAGGTCCTTAACGAGATGCATGTTGTCCGTCGAGGAATCCATAGGTGCTACCTACCGATTGTTGGAGAGAATGACTTTGAAAATGGAAGAGATCGTCAGCGATGTCCAAGTCTTAAGGCAGCCGCCACAAATTCAAGAAGACCTTCCAAGACCCAACAATCCACCACAAGAAAGACAAAATATCAACGTCCAACAGTATAATCAACCAAGAAACCTTCCAGATTTACTTACTATCAATCAAGATCATCCAAGAATGCAAGTTTATCAAAGGAGACATCAACAAGATAGTGATTTATCGAGTGAGGAAGAGAGGGAGAATGAAGGTCATTGCCTTCTAGCATCTTCCAAAACTTTATCCATTTTGAAGGACCCTAGTACAAGTGTTCTAATAATATCTAATGTGGACACTTCCATATATTTGATAATTTTCTGTTCAAGGGAGATTGCTTATGCATACCACATACTTCTTTTTGGGAACCCTTAATAAAAAGACCTTCATTCCGGAAGTTTGGCTGGTCACTTTGGTATTTCAAAAACATTTGAGTTGCTTTTCACTCGCTTTTTCTAGCCTCAATTAAAAAGGGATGCACAGAACTTTGTCAAACTATGTTTCATATGCCAAATAGCAAAAGGAACTTCCACTAATGCGGGTCTTTACACACCTTTGCCAACTCCAACTTCTATTTGGGAGGATTTATCCATGGACTGTGTCCTTGGTCTTCCTAAAACTCAACGTGGATATGATTTGGTAATGGTCATGGTAGATAGATTCAGCAAAATGAGTCATTTTATCACTTGTAAAAATCTCATGATGTTGTACACATAGCTAACCCTTTCTTTAAGGAAATAGTTCGCCTACACTGTATTCCTAAAACAACTGTTTCTAATATAGATGTCAAATTTCTTAGTCATTTTTGGAAAACTCTATGGCAAAAATTCCACACTTCTCTTAAATATAACATCACCAGTCACCCACAAATTGATGGCCAAACCGAGGTTACTAACATAACCTTAGGAAATATAATCGAATGTTTATGTGGAGGACACCCAAAGCAGTGAGACTTAGTCCTTGCCCAAGTCGAGTGTGCATTCAACTTTATGAAGAATCGATCAACAGGGAAGTTTCCATTTGATATTGTTTATACTAAACTCCCAGCTTTAACTATTGATCTCGCTCAACTTCCTTCTTCTATTGATCTTAACAATGATGCTGAAGAAATGGCAAAAAAGATTGTTCGACTTCATCAAGATGTCCAAGCAAACATTGAGAAAGAAAATGCTTCATACAAAAAGGCAGCATAAGCACTTAAACATATCCAACAATTCCGAGAAGGTAACTTGGTAATGGTTCATCTTCGCAAAAGTAGATTTCTAACTGGGACTTACAACAAACTTAAAAACAAAAAACTTGACCCTTTCAAAGTCATCAAAGTGTTTGGACCAAATGCCTATAGACTTGACTTACCTTCCAACCTACACATCAACCTTATTTTCAATGTTGCAGACCTACATCCATATCAAGTCCCAGATGATTTTTAGTTAGCAACTGACCACTATTTTAGATACGATGATGGTGCTAAGGGGGTATCAACCTAGTTGAGATGTCCGGCTGCATCTATTGATCTTTTAAGTAGTTTTCTTCTTTACTTTTATTGTATTCTCGAACTCGAGAACGAGTTTTTTTTAGGAGATGAAGGAATATGATGTACCTAAGTATAGCACACTTAGTTTGTCTTTTTTATTTTTTATTTTTCAATTCTTTGTTACTTTTATGTTACCTTTGTTAGTTGTCCAGTTACCTAGTCAACAAGTACCAGCTGCATAACTACTCTTGCCTCTAAATTAAGAGGTTGGGTTCTTTACTTAATAATATAATCATTCTTCTGAAGTTTTCATTCTTTGGTTTACATCAATAAGTTATTCACTGAGTTGACAAGTTTCAAAGAAGTTAAGTTGTTTTTTCTCCTGGAGATTTGTTATTCATACCCTAAATTTATTTCTTGAATTTGAGATGCAACAAAGTAGAGCTAGATTAGAAACTTTCTCTATTCCCGTCATGTTCTCTACTTTTAGAAAGTTTGAAAGTTTTGTGAATGGAAATTGACCAAAATTGCATGAATATGGCCATATTTTCAGGGACTAGTAAGAAATCATTAGCAATGCACGGATTTATGAATTTTGTAGTGAATGTTGAAAATTCAATTATTTTTTTATAATTTTGAATCGTGCCAATTTATCTTCACAAAATATATTAACCACACATTTAACTAAAAAACCATTTTTATAATTATATAATTTGAAAGATATTAATTGTTTTTAAAATTATTTACATGTTTGTTGTTTGTTGTTATAAACGAAATTCAAATTTTAAAATTATATCATAGGTTGTTCATGAAAAAAAATAATTTTTAAAATCAAATGGAATCAATCAATCTAACATATTAGGATATAGTTATTCAATATACAAGGATAATTATTAAGCATATTAAAAATTATTATTATTGAACTAGTTGTTATTATTTTTATTATTTTGGTTTCAAGGATTTTGTTGTTTTTTATTAGGAAAAAACAATCAGTAGGTTTTATATGTTAAAAACACAACCAAAAAAACTAAGTTTTTGAAAATAAATTATTTTAATGTCACTATCGATTTACAACAATTTTGATATTGAAATATTGAATATGTAAAATAGATGCTTTTTTAAAAGAAGGTAAAATAGATACTGCATTTATAATTTTTGAAGTAAAGCATTAACATATGTTTTTTTTTTTGGCAAAATCCCATAATTCTAATTTTACATTTATTATCTCCCTAATTTTCTCCATTCCTCTATTTATATCTCCTTTTTAACTAATTTCTCCATGATTCCTCACCTTGGTAAACTTTTTTTTATCTTCTTCATGTTGACTACATTCATAAAATTAGGTAAAATAAATCTAGTCGAAGATATGTATGAATTAAATGAACTTTATTAGTGTGGATCATCGCATCTAAATATAGATTGCAATTAGATAAACAAAATTAAAAAAATATAGCCCATAGCAATTATCTATGAATAAATTAAAAGAACAAAAATTGAGTCACATAATCTAAGAAATCACAAGAAGAGAAAATGCACATTATTGAAAAAAGAAGGAGATAAAATTTAAAATTAAGAATTGTGAAATTAAAATTAAAAGAATCAAATCAACTCCTATATGATATCCCTTTATTCTCTAAAATAATCTTTTTATATAAAAAGCAAACCTATAATGACAAAATCGTCATCACCAATTGATTAAACTCCATTTTGCTCCCTAGTTTCAATCATTGTTTCAAGCAAAATTTGTCACAACCTTATAACAATATTTATTTGAGATAAGTGTTTTGCTTCTTATTTTGTTGAATGATTTCACTACATGGCAAAATTTTACTTACTCCTCAGTTTGGGAATGAATAGATGACTACAGTGTGAAACGCTTCTAAATTCTTTAGCATCTATTTTCATTCAAATATTCTATTTGTTTTTTTTACCTTCTAATGAAATATCTTGAAAGCAAACATTTCACTTCAAAACTTCCTCAAACACAATTGAGGGGTAAAAATTAATTTTTAAAACAAATAAAGAAAGAAAGAAAAATGATAGATAATAGTACCTCTTCATTAACTTGGTAAAAAAATTTCCTTTGAAGAATAAAAAATTGTAGTCTCCATTATTTTTTGAAAGATTTTGCTTCTAAATTGTTTTGTAGAATCTCAAATTTTGGTATGATAATGAATGCATTAGACATCAATTTCTTTAGTTTATAAGTACTATCACATACCCATATACTTACAATTGAAGAGTTGTGTCTCATTGTCATCAAATCCAAATAGTCATGTCCCTTCACCATAAACAGGCACATGAACTACTACATGAATTGGAAATTATTAAAATATATAAAGACAAAAAGGGAAGGAGAAAATTCTCCCCATATAGCCTTTCAAATACGGTATAGATAGATAGGTATTTTCTCTTCTTTTGATCGCTTTGGATTTGGTTCTTTCTCCAACTCTATTTAGATATAATAATAAGTACCTTTTGCCCTTTATAGCTCATCTTTTTAAATATCCAATTGATGGTTTTTGTTGTAACTCAACAATAAGGTGTTTAGAGTTCTACTCTAATTCATTATCAATGAAATTGTTTCCTTGCTTAAAAAAATTAGCAAAACAACTAATCGAAGCACGTGTGGTGGTCTCAACTCTCGTATCTCACTATTCAATCTCGCTCCTCCCACTCACTTGTTACTTGTTTTCACTGACTCAATCCTCACTCACGTTACATGTTCTCATTGATGAGCATTGTCATTCTCGATAATAAAATTATCGATCATCGTTCTCGTTACTTGTTTTTCACCTGAATCCTCTTTTTCACTTTTTGTGGTCATTAATGCTAGTGTACGCATACTAGCAATGAAGGGAGGGGGGAAAATGACTAACTGCCACAACATTTACAAATCCATTTAAAAACTACGAGTAACTTATGATATGTTTAGAATATACTTAAGCAACTGTGAACTTGAAAACCCATTTACGCAGCCCCAAGTCTTGAAGAACTTCACACTCTGCCCTTCTAATGGCGGTTGAATCATCCAACCCAGTGGTCTGGGTGTGAGGTGGAGGAGGCTCAGTGGGAAAGGGGGGAGGTGTGGGAGATCTGGGTTCAGGGTGGGTTGAATCCAAATCACACGCACCATCCTCATCATTAAGCATGTTCTTCCTCTACGTAATAAGAAAATTTTGTTACTTCACTTTCAATCCTAAATAATTTTGAAAACATGTTGCCAATAGACATACCTCACGCAACGAGTGCAATAGAGAAGTGATGGTCTGCAGGTCCGACTTTATCTCCCTCAATGTGTCCTCGACTCTCGATACACGACCATCTAAGCTCTGTAGATAGGAAAACAGTCATGGTCATGCTCCTCATGTGCTTTTCCCTTCCTTTTGCCCCTCTTCGAGCTCGTTTCAAGCTCTGGTAGATGGTCCTCATCAGTACGAACCCTCTTGGCATGTTCAAAATCGCCAACGTTATGATCATCGTGGGGATCACAATCAACATTGCACTCATGCTTCACATGTGGTTCCTGCTCATGCTCATAATGGGGACCTGAAACATCCCCGTCATGGAGATTGTGGTCATTGTAGTGACCTCGAGCATCTTTTGAACTATCACTATCCTCGGATCTATCAATCACTGATGGGGTCCTCTCAGCTTGGTCCACTACATAAATGGGTCGTTCATCCACCCGTGTGTCTCGAAACTGCTTCTCCGCGTCTGACATAATAAGTGTGGGAGAGATCACTAACTGCATAAACCAAACATAAGCTAATAAGATTGATTGCACAAAATCAGGTCTCCCTCATTTACATGCAGGACACTAAGTTCGTGTATGTTCTAACCTTAGGGGAGTAAAAAATATCGCTGTGCAATAATTTGGAGGGAAGTGAATACAAGCATGACCATCTCAAGATGCGAGGCACCACATAATTGTTTAGCCGAATTACAGCTCTACCAGCAACCAACGATATGATCTCATATGCCCACACCTGCAAACATAGCACATTAGGTCAACATGTAAGAAAATGAAAGATTATAAATCACGTAATACAAGGAATGGATAATACTTGAAATGCATGAGGAAACCCAGCCAAATTATATTTTACAATATAGTTCTTATTCGATTTGGCCTTCTTCTTGTACACATCAACCTTGTCCTTTAGTGCATTTTGAAGGCCCTTCAATGCCCTTTCCCATAATATACGTCCCCAATCAAGACTATTGTAGTATTCCAGATCTTCAACATTGTCCAAGAGTGATTTGTCGATAATACTCTGTCTTGTTTTTCCCCATCATTGCCAACTCGGTGTAATAAACCAATGTAATCTTTACCGCGTCCAAGTCATTGTAGAAGTTCAAGTTCTTGTATCTTTCTTCAAAGGTGATGAGGTGCATGTCCACCATCAAATCATTACCGAAATACTTCTTTCGTAGTGATTCAGTCGCGTCAGCCCTCCGAACCAATTTCGTAGGTGATTGCCACAATCCTGTCACCAACAAGAACTCTTCTTTGGAGAAGGTGACAATCTTACCGTTCAAATCAAAGCTCATAGCATCTGGCCTTTCGTCCTTCACCTCTCGTAATAAAATATGATGAATTAATGGGCTGTTGAAAACCAGATCCATGTCTACAAATCGTCCAAATACAGTCCTTTTGAATAAGTCAAGCTGCTTGGAGGTAAGCTTTTCTTTGACAATCTTGTTTGCAGTCCCAATGTGCGATGATAGGCTCGTAGCTTGGCCAGGAAAGCGATTATTAGCAGAAATCTTTAAAACTCGAGTCATTCTAGTTCTGCGTGTTAAAACAACCAAAAATAAACAAACCCACAAAACAAAATACATATTAAAACCTAAGCAGACAAGCTAAAATTTTGAAATGTTGTAAAATAATTGCTATTTGATACTTGCAATCACTACTTGCTATTTGATACTCGCTCTCGCTATTTCATCGAATTTCACTCGAAACCCAACTCAATTCTCTCTACTCGCTACGTTATCTACTTCCCTCCTCAAAACTCTTTTCTGTTTTGCTTTAAAAAAAATGGCTAGTCAGAACGAAAATGAAAACCTAAACCCTAACACCATATTCAACTAAAACGAAAAATTATATATTGATACTCTGTTTGAGAAGACTGGAAAATCCAAACGGCTCTATGCTTGAAGAGAAAGAAATGAAATGTTTATATGGTTGTGTTGAAAATTTAAAAGAGCGAGAACTAGAAGAGAAAATAAGTAATAAGATCGAGAACGACATGAACAAAGATCAAATCAACGAGAACAAGTATCAAGCAGAAATAGAGAAAGTAATGAAAGAAGCGAGACTGAGAAATGAGAGGAGCGAGAGTCAAGGGTCAAGGGTCAAGGGTCACCATATGTGCTGTTTCGGTAATTTCACACTAGAACCACGCAAGAAAAAGGTATACTTATAGTTCTATACATTGGGTCAAATTTCATTTGGGCCAAACGTGGGTCATCCTATAAAATTAAATTTAAAATATATATACTAATTTATTTAATTTATTATTTTTAAAAAAAAAAAAAAAAAAAATCAACTTGAACCTAACTCAAAATTGAACCTTACCTCCAGGGGATGGAAAGGGCTAAGCCCTTAGCAAAAGCATCCAAGACCTTCCCATCCCTTTCATCAACCATATCTCAAAATTCAAATGATAAATACTAACCCAAGAATAAGACAAACCCAGCCACAAGAACAGCCCCACAAATAAAGAAAAAATTACAGAGCGATAATGGCAATGGACCCAAATCACCATTTCTTCATCCACTTCCAAAAATAGAATAAACAAATCCTCAACAAAATTATGCAGATTTATATTCCTGCAACAAAAGTTATGGCGCACAGCAGCACAACCATTGAAGAACAATAAGCAAACATTACCGATCACCATGTTCCGCGGCAGAAGCATGGGAGGTGGACCTGCCGGAAACATCATCAGAACCGCCGGTAGAGCCGTCGCCAGAGCCGCCAGTACCCCCACCAACCGACCTTCCTCTCCAACTTCCACTTCCAGAGCCACACGCCGCCACGGCGGCTCCGCCAATTTCCATGGTCTGTCGTCGACTTCTTCCCTTAGCCAATGTCCTGTTTCCGCCACTAACGGCGTTGCCAGCGGCTGGCATATCTGTAATCCGTACTGCGATGAGTTCGAGTGGATTACTGAAGACGGAATTGAGAGCGAAAATGTGGCTAGGGTTTCTGAGGACTCAATCGGATGGTCCATTCCGACGTTGGATGAGGTTCATGGCGCCGTCTCTGCGATTCACCGGTACGATTACGAATTCTAACTCCATTTTTCATCGATTTTCTTTCTTCATTTTTTTTTCCTGTGATTTTCGGATGGAATTCTCACCGGCGGCGACTGAATTTGCGGAGCGTAGTGTTTTTGGACAGGAGAACGATGAAGCGGGTCGGGTGGGGAAGTATACGGGTTTGGTGAACCGGGTTTCGCCGGTCGGGTCGGAGGTGGATTGGGTTGAGCCGTGTTTGGACGTGCAATTTTGTGGGCGTGGAGTTGAAAGGGTTTATGATGCTTTTCATTTATTGCAGACTGACCCTTCAGTTCAGGTGACTTTTGCTATCCACCCCTCTATCTATAATGATATTGTCTAAATGCCCATTTGAAAAAGATGCGGTTATATTATGAATTTGGTGGACATTTCCTACTATTGATTAATTATATTAGTTCAAGTGAAATTATTTTAAATGATAAAATTACTTAAAATATTTATAAATAATAGTAAAATACTACCGTTCAAACATAGTCTATCGCGATGTATCGCAAATAGACTGTGAAATTATGCCATATCTATAAATATTTTGATTCATTTTCTTATATTTGAAAACAATCCATAATTTAATATATTATAATTGGTTAAATTACCCCTTGGACTTTTTTGAATGGATGTCTATTTCATCTTTTAACTTTAAAATTAACATGTCAAGTTAAGAGAACTCCCCATTTGTGATAAATAAGTCCTTGAATTAAAAAAAAAAAAGTTTAAATAAAGTCTTTTTAATTTTATTTTATTAAATTCATAAGCTTTAAAATTATCTAATAAATCATCTCATTTTTAGTTTTGTTGTTTTAGATTAATAGTATGTGCGTAAACTACTCCATACATTTGTAGATATAAAAAGAATTTAGAAAAAAACACATCAATTATCAATTAAATTTGTTTATAAAAAGAATTTAGAAAAAAACACATCAATTATCAATTAAATTTGTTTATCAAAATCTTTTAAAAAAATCGTTTAACGAAGGGACGTATTAAACATAAAACTTAAGTTTAAAGTGATATTAAATACAACGTTGAAATATTAGAGACATATTAGATATACAATTAAAACTTTAAAGACATACTTCTAATTTTTTGAACTTTGATGAAATTATGAAATCATGAAATCTAAATGGAAGCCTAAAGCTAACCAAATTTAAATGAAGTTCAAACGGTTGGGATTAAGTTTATAAATTAATAACTTCTTAAATCATAAATGTTGGGTTTTATTAAATCCAAACTTCATAATTTAAACAAACAAAATTTAAAATACTTAGTTGACTATTTACAAGTAGAGATGTCCAATTTTTTCATGGAACAGACCCTGCGGGGCCCCACCCCGAACCGAGCGGAGAATTGGGGAGGGAATCAGGAAAAAAAATTTCCGTGAACGAGGACGGATTCTCCATCCTTGTCCCCATCCCCGTCCCCACCCCGATTAGTTTCTACATATTTATTTAGTATAGTTATCTAATGTTATGTTGTTATTATTATTATTATTATATAAATATTATATTTAAAATTTAAATTTAATTATTTATTGCGAAAGATAATGAATATGTTTAAATTGAATATTTAAATTTAGATTATATATGTGAATACTTTGATTTATATTTATTTCTTTCTACTAAAAAAGTTTAATTAGCTTTTCTAGGCTAAAATTTGAGTAATTTATCTTTAAATTCAAATTGTCAGGTAAAACTAACCATAATAACCAATTTAGTGATAAAATTAATTATTTAATTACAATTTGTTCATATTAATGATTTAAATTAGTTGATTTTTTTATAATAAAAAAATGTAACAGGGAAAAAAATTCCCTACGAGGAACCCGATCCCCGCGAATTCCTCGCAGGGAATCCCTACCCCGATCCCCGTGCGGAATTTCACGGGAATGGAGAATGAAATGGGGAGTAGGGATGGGAATGGGGAATGATATCCTCGGTCCCGACCTATCCTGTATACATCATTATTTACAAGTTTTAAATTATTCTATAGTAATTTTAAAGTGGTTTTTTTCATCACTCGACTATTTCAAAAGGAATGTTTATTTGTTACCAAATATTCTTTTTTTAGTATATATTATAGTTTATTGGTTGCATTGTTGTTGGAAAATTGTTAAAATAAGACTATCAAGTTTTCATTGTTCAAAACTAGGTTAAACTAGTTTTTTTCGGTCCATCCCGGATATTGTCAGTGAAATCTATGCAGTATTAACATCGAGGTTTTTCTCATTTCTCTAAATAATTATATAATCTATATAAATTTTATACCAAATCTGATATATTTTCAAATTTTCTCCAAATTAAACTATTTTTATCAAACTTTACATAATTTTTTAAATCTTTATCTTAATTCTTGTTTCCATAATTATATATACGAATTTCTAAATTTTTAAATGAATTTACTAATTATGATTTTTTAGATAAATCTTAAGTACCCTGTGATTTTTAAATTTTGTAAAAGATCAAATTTTGCAAATAAAAAAAATTAAGATTGGGAAATATAAAGAATAGTGCTAATCTATATTTTACTGGAAAAGTCCAAATACATAGAATCTCGGTCATAGAGATTCCTAGTCTCTCAAAATTTACTTAATATTTGGCAAAAGTTGATGGTTGGGCCGAAAGATTTGAAAATTAGATAAGATTTGATATGAAATTTGGAAAGATGACATATTATTTAAGAAAATTGATAGAATATTGATGTTAATTATCTAGAATTTATAGAAAAAGTTAAATTTTTATGTAAATCTCGATGGTCGATCTCGAGCGAGATAGATCGAAAAAAACTATTATAATAAAAGAAAAATGCTAATTTTAAAAAATGAAAACTTGAGGAGACTGTTTATGACCTTTTATTATTATTTTTTTTTTATGTAGAGAATGGTTATGTCGGTATCAACGGATAAAGCAGTTTGGGATGCAATAATGAACAATGAAGCAGTGCAACATTTGAGGAACTCATTCCATGAAGGTTGGTCTTTTTAACGCCATTTTTTCTTTTTTAATGCCATACTAAATCTAAATATCAAATTAATCACCCAAACTATTTTTATGGTTATTGATTTTCTTTTTAATTGAGTTTAGTATTTCTGCTGTTGATTTAATTTCAGACTTTCTTTATATGCTTCATGTTGTGGTTACGTTAGAGAAATTTTATGTTCCTTCTAAACACTATTTTTGTCTTTAAATTCTTTGGTTTTTTACATGGATTTTGAAAATTTTAGAGTAGATAATAAACCAAAGAAATACATAAATAGAAATAGTGATTATAAGTTTATTTTCAAATATAAACTAAATAACTGGTCTTCAAAATAGTGCGGTTATTTTTTTTCCTCCAATTTTTTCATTATTTAGAAATGCTTTTCAAATTTTAAAGATTAAACATTAAAATTGTTACCAAATAAATTTTTCTTTAGAAAAAATTAAAACAAAAAATAAAAAACAAAACACCTCTATTTTGATCTTAGTTCTTGAGTTTTAGGATTTTGTATGACTTGATTTTGGTTTGTGAATAATTTTTTTTTTTTTTTTTTTTTTTTTTTTTTTTTTTTAGAGTTTACGTTAGTTTTGTCAGGTTTAAATCTCATTTTAGTTCTATGATTTTTCATATTTTTCCATTTTGACCCTAAACATTTGAAATGTTTATTTGTCCTCAAGTTTCTTCTGTTTTGATTTATAAACTCTCTAAACATCGATTTGGAGCCATAACTTAAAAGGAAAAAAAAACATTGTATTTGCCCTTATTTTTAGGGACAGTTGCAAATATAAACAGTAGACCTAAAGTATTAGTAGATATAACATAATGTAAAAAAAATTGCAAATATGACCAAATTTAAATAGTCTACCAGTGATAGACCATATTATTGGTAGGAATCTATCAATTAGACCATATGATTGGTAAAAGTCTATCAACGATGTTATAGACAGTATAGACAGTAGACTTGGGAGTCTATCAACGATAAAAGTCTATCGCTAATAGATTTGTCTATATTTTCAATTTTTTTAAAATGATATATACTTTGTTATTATTCCTAAAAATGCTATCAATTGCAATTACCCTTGTTTTTACCTTCGAGTATATTTTTGTGCTCTCATGAATATGTTATATGTACCAGAGACATACAAGTTGGCTAAGACAATTTTTTTTTTCTAAGAATATTTAAACCTCTTATTTTTCTTGTCAGATAAATATCTTAATCAATCGAACTATAATGAAGTTGGCAACTAAAATGAACAACTATCTAAGTAACATGATAATGGTAAAGACTAAAATGATTATTTATTTTACATGCAAAGAACAACATTATCGTATTTAAAGGTTCATAGGTCAAAATAGATTTTATTTGCCGATTCCCTTCTCGTGCAGCAATAGACGATGCTCCCCAGAATTCCGAGGAAAGCCCTCCTGATGAACCCTCCAACGACGAATCAACGAATGTCGTCCGATGGATTTTCGACAACACGAAGACGAGAGTGATGGAAGTAATCGAGAGAATCACAGAGCTGATGAACCATTTGTTTCAGAATGGAAATGGAAATGATGATAAGAAAAGGGGAGGAGAAGGAAGAAATCTGTTAGAGGAAAAGCTAAGAACTTCATTCTTAATCTCCATTGTCGTGCTGCTTGTTGTGATGGTGAGTCGAGCCCACAAGGCTTCTTCTTCTCAATCAATTTGACGACATCAAAACTTTGTTCAACTGATCCAATCTGTTCTCTTTATGCTGTTTTTTAAGTTATGAGATATTGGATTTTGGTACTCGAAAGTTTCTTTAATTTAGTTATGAAAAATTTTAGTTCATATCTTTGTTTTTGCAAGTCTTTGGACATTTTTGGTCTTCTGTTTTCCAAAATAAGATTGTTTGTTTGTATATTTTGTTTTGGTTTCTAGTTTTAGAAACTTCTAATGGTTTCTAGTTTTGGTTTCAAAATTGAAAGAACGAGAATTAAATCAGTACGAATCAAGTTCAACATCAAAATTATTGCTATCTTGAAAGTTCGTGAACTAAAGTGTTTTTTTACCTTGGGTATATAATTATATGTGTTTGACCTATAGTCAAAGTTAGTTTCTTTAATTTATCAAAATAGGTAAGAAGTGTAATTAAATTTTAACAATACTTTTCATGATAAAGACTAAATTATTACAAATTTTGAAGTACCAAAATTAAATTAGTACATGTTAAATTTTGAAGACTAAATTGTTACCACATTTAAAGTACAAAGGCCTTAATCGTTACAAAACAATGTCCGTTGGGTAATTATTATTCATAGAAATTTTGAGATTAAAAATGTTTATACTTCAAAGCTGATTCAAATTTAGCCGTGTATATTGTTTCATTTTTAAAAAAATAAAATAAAATAATACTTCTCGATAGTTTGATTCTTTCATAATATATGTGGGTGGGGGATTGAATCTCAAGCCTCAAGGTTGATAATACAAGTTCATGTCAATTGAGTTATGTTATGTTGAAATGAGCTAGTTCATGCCAATTTGAAGTTAATTGTTTATATATAGAGAGAGAGAGAGAATTTGATAAAAAGACGTGAATATCTTTCTAAATTTGATAGACGAAACGTTTTAAAATAAAGAAAAAAGAAAAAAGAAAAAATGGAAAACAAATTAATAGATTGTTGAAGGTTGCATTATGCAAGGCCTAAAGCCACGGGCGGGCTCAAGCCCAATGGGAACAGAGGCTTACATAAGTGTGCGCATCTCAAAAGGAAAAATCAATCACTCGGATTTTTGGTCAATCACCAAAAGGGAAATGATCGAGCAAAGCTCTCCACTGGCACTCTGCAACCTCGAGGGCCACACTCATTCTGACACCACCAGCACTACACAAAATCCCAAACAAGTGTCAAAGAAAAGACCTTATAAATAAACTCATATCGACAGTCTAAAGGGATAAGTGAGAGAATCTAACTCTTCTGTGCTTAGTTGAGCTAGATAATCCATATATTAACTTACAGATAGGACTATACTTAACTGAGCACTACATCAATAGGAGTACTCTCATACGAGTCAGTTCAACAAGTCTAGACTAGAGGAGCGAGTCGGAGGAGCACTCAAGACCTGCACCCGAGCTTCCCATGCCAACATAGACAACAGGTTACACATAGACTGATTTTATAAACTTAAGGTATTAGGTAATTTTAAAATTTATTAAAAATATAGACATTTAACTATGAAGCTATGCATATATTGGCAAAGTTAATTAAGTTTCATCATAGATTAGCGTTGAGATACCAATTACCACCTGAAGGTATCTATATCTCCATTCATAGGTTTTTATTTATTTATTACCATTTGTAAGGTGCGAGAACTGAATTTCTAACATCTTCCTATATAATTATTAAAAAAAAAAATTCCACTCCCAAAACAAATCGAATTTCTAACATCTTCGCATATATAATTTCTAGGTTAAATTATAAAAAATTGTCTTTAAAACTTAGAACTTTGTGTCAAAAATACTCTTGGACTTTTAAATGTTTAAAAAAGTACCCTTAAACTTAGTTAAAAAAAATATCCTTACCGTTAGTTTTGGATGAAAATCATTAGTGTTTTGTTTCTAAAATACCTTTAAACTTTTAAAATTATTTTTAAAAAAAACCTTTAAACTTTTTAAAAAAAATACCCTTAAACTTTTTTTTTAACAAAAAAAAACCTTCTTATTAGAATATAAATAGAAATCGTTAATACCTCATTGCAAAATTAATTCTAAAATTTCAAAAAAGAAAGAGTTAACAAATGCTCCTATTGTTAATACAGTGATCAATTGTTTTGAAGTTTTCTTTAGTGAAAAGTACTAATTTTAAAACAAATTTTGTAGATATCCTCATCTTTTTTACATATAGATATTTTTTTTTTTCAAATTGTCCAATTGACACAAATTTTATCAGAAAAAAATAAAAGAAAAAACTTTAAGTTAAAATATAAAGTCACACAAAATCTAAGAAAAATCCAAAATCAAAATCTGATAAATAGCCAAATACACGCAAAAAAAAAAAAAAAAAAACATTTGATTAATAACACACCTCACTACTGTATATACAACCTTGTTAATACATTTAAAATCATGTTTTTAGTGTTTTGTAAGTGTAATGAAATAGACCCCACTATGTGATTAACAAACCTAATCTTATTAGGGAGGGTCATCAATTCAATTAAGTTTGATTATTAGGTAAGACACACCATCTTTTTTAATATCGTTAGAATGACGGTTCCTGCTTCTTCGAAAATTATCCTATTCATTTCATTTCACTATGAATGTAAACAACACTTTTTTTTTTAAATTAAGATTACATTAATGTGTAGTAAACACGATCAAAGGAAACTCGTTCCCCTTGTAATTTAGCTCATTACAACTGATAATCCATTACGATTGTGGCAATCAAATTTTTGACACATAACACTTTTTCATCTAAAACTTATGATCAAAGTATTTTTTAACTTTTTTTTTTAGAAGTTTAAGTTGAAGGATATTTCTGAAACTTTTGAAAGTTCAAGAATATTTATGGTATTCTATCTAATTTAGCATCATAAATAAATAAATAAATAAATATATATATATAATATTAAAAGAAATTAAAAATCCCATGGTACATTCTCAGTTTAAATTTTAGAAATTTTACATCTGGTATCCAAATTCGAAAAAGGACGTGAGAAAATGCCCATTATTTTAATTAATAATTAAGCAGCAAAATCACTCCCAAAACTCACTCACAAGCCATTACTAAAAGGGGAGAAAAAATCACTCACAAGCATTCTTCACCGCCCTTCCGATCAAATCTCACTACCAGGAAGCAGATCTTTTAGAACTGGACACCACCAGCCTTCCGTTATTCATATGCCTCGACGGTCCATGTCCACTAACCCAATCATCGCACCCGTCCAGAATCGTCGTCAGCTGAAACGGCGGCGCGTCGGTCGCCAGCCACTGGTCCACGTAAAATACCGTCTGGGAGCATGCCCTGTGCGGCCCCGTCGACGTCACCTCCAGATAGTCGCAGTACCACCCGTGGTGCGAGCCCGATCCGTCGGAGGTTAGGTTCAGTCGACACATCGGCGCTTCGACACACGCACCCCTTCCACTGAATATGTCGACCTTGTCCCGTTCGAAATAGTCGTGGCCTTGTTCCATCAGCCCCCACGCTTCTAGATCCAAAATCTCCACCGATTGGCCCCTTGCATCGCTGATTGTCACGCTGATTTTGGAGTCCGTTCCGCCCTTCAGAATTGAACCTGTCTTCACGTAGAATGTGTAAACGCATTTGTCCTGCGCCCGAAAAACACTTCCATCATTTTTCACGGAAGACAATCCGTTCAGGAATTACGGCGATTTAGATTATTTAAAATTAACTTGCATCGAATCATTCATATTCAGATCATTATATTCCATATACAATCGCGTGTATCATCAACGCAGAAATCGGAGCATGATTTTGCATTTTCTAAACAAAAATTCGGTAATTAGTTGCCCTGTCGTAACTCATAATCAATCTTGAAAAATGAATCATTCATCCAGATCATTATTTCAACATAGAATCGACTATAGTGTATCATCAACGCAGAAATCGGAGCATTATCTTGCAATTTCCGAACAACATTTATATAATTAGTTAGCATCTCAATCTCATAACTCTTAATCGATCTGAAATGTGAATCAATCATTCAATTCATTATTACACATACAAATAGAAAAATCACCAACGCAGAAATCGGATCATTATCCTGCATTTCCTAAACTACATTTCCACAATCAGTTCGCCTGTCGTAACACACAACTCAAAATCAATCTGAAATGTTGCCATAACTCGATTACTAAAGGCGATCAATCAAATCAACAAGACAGAAACACAAAGATCGGAGTGAATGAATATGATTATGTAGCTTCAATGACAGAGCCAATGACGATGTAGCAACAAACGAAGAAATGTGTTAAAAGAGAAGAAACTTACGGCATAATTATCAGCCGCCATTGCAGAGAAGAAGAGAGAGATGAAGATAATGGAGAAACAGAGACAACGAGACGCCATTTTCTTACTTTTCAGGTGGTGGTTTAGAGATTTAGGGCAGAAGGAGACGGCGATGATTGGTTTATATAGTGCTTCGGTTGGCCGGGAAAGAGAAAGGGAAGATAATATTATTATCACGTGATTTGGACGTGGCGCGAAGGTGGTTAGCCACTCTGTGATTAGGACAGAGATTAACGCTTTTGATTGACTTAGCAAATACAGGTTAACACAACATAAATTAGTTTTAAATTACAAGTTTCATTTCTTAATTTTCATGGTTTTTTAATAGGTTAAAATAAAAGTATACCCCATACTCTATACAAATAATAAGTTTATTCTATAAATTTTAGTTTTGATGTGTTTAATAGTTCTACTGATTTTTAATTTTGTGTTTAATAAGTGTTTAAATTTTAAAATTTGTGTATAGGTCCATAAATTCTAAATTTTGTTTTTGGTACTTTTCATTTTTTTTTTAAAAAAAAAGGCTATTTTGACTATTGATCTATTAAATATAAATTTAATCTTATGTTTAATGGAGCTTTAAATTTTCAATTTTATGTTTATTATATACATGATTTTTTATTTATTTTTTTAATTTATGTTGAATAGATTTGGTGCTATTAGAAACAAAAATTGAAAATTTTAGAAATCTATTAAACACATTTTGTAACGACCCGACTTTTCGAGATCTCTAACAGGGTCACTACTTTGTAAACACACATTTAAAACCAAAGCATTTTAACCATTGAAGTAAAACTTATTAAAACAATAATGACAACTTCAAAACAATTTATAAAATTAATAAATAAGTAAATAAATAAAACTTTTGTTTGGAGTCCCCTAAAAATAAGTAAGAAAATAACAATCAAACAGATAAAAAATTTAACTAAACATCGAGTTCTAATTCAGAACATTTAAATAACTTGAAAAACATAAGTTGAGTAGAAGCAATACTCTAGTCTCACATGGCATGGTTACGGGTCCCTCTTATCACTCGTCGGTCTGTTTCTGCCCTTACTTGAAAAACATAATATAAGCAAGGATGAGTAAGAAATACTCAATAAGTGACCCACTACTGGGCCCATTAGTGAACATATTAACCTTCCTATTCGGCACTGGTGTAAATTTTATAACATGGCAATCGTGATGATCCTGAAGGAACATAAATCAATAATAAGTATGAACCCGAAGAAACATGGATTAGTCATAAGCATGGACTTGAAGGAACACAAATCAGTCATAAGTGTGAACCCGAAGGAATACAAATCAGTCATAGGTGTCAACCCAAAAGAACATAAATCAGTCAAAGGTGTAAACCCGAAGGAACACAAATATAATATGTACACAGCCCGATACGAAAGCTAACAGTCACCGTCTATTCTAGCATGCTTCAGCCAACCAATAAACCTCATATTAAAAATCACAGTCACATTAACATAACCATCATAACCGGTATGCAGATTGCAAACATAAGATCATGTTTCATGTTTACAATATTGGGATTGATGCCCTAAATCTCGTGGTTTTGTTTTGTAAAATGTATTTGTACAAACATATTATTTATTTAATAAATAAGTATTATTTTATTTGACATTTAATTACATTAATCCAAAACCAATAAACTAAGATCCAAGGTTATTAAATGAAGCTTAAACATGTATGTGGAGACATACAGATGGATCATGTTTAAGTGATAACCTAAACGGTCTATAGTAGATGGATAAGGCTTGATACATTATCCTGGTGACACTATAGATACGACTCATTTTATAATTGTTACGATCGTTGTAAAGTGTTACAAATGATCTGATCCCGATCATTTATGTGCAGACATACGAACGGGGTATTCTTTGTATAAGATCAGACCACAAAATGAATAGTCTCTCCTTATAACACCGTTGCTAGAAGATACTTACATTTCACCAGGATGACCATATGTAACTTAACCTTAATCCTGAGTGAGTTGTGAACTCCTGCCTATGAGAACAATTTTTTTTATCTGCATGGGTGAGATTGGCCAGGTTCATCGACTCAATATGCCTACCATTTTGAGGTTTCGTCTGATTAGGGAGTTGGGAACACAATTATACAAGAAGAAACTCACTCATTCCCGTTGTTAAGGTAAGTAGATAAATTACTCCGTTAAGGGTCGATTTTGAATCCTGAATAATGTGACTCCATGCCCTCTTCTGACTTGAGAGGGGTTAAGTTATAGTTGGACTATAACTAATTGTTCATTAGAGAGATCAACGGTACTTAAGGAGTTAGATGTAACTACAGGGGTAAAACGGTAATCTTGACCCAGCTATACTTATAAGAATTTGTGAAGGGTCAATGCACTGTTGATTGGTTATATCCAATAGACATAGAAATATATTTATAGTACAAAGAGTGCAATTGTCGGTCTTTAGTGGAGTGACAGACTGGTTAATGAAGGTTGATTAATTTAATTAAAGAGTTTAATTAATTAATCTTGTATCATTGAAGCTTCAATCTATAGGTCCATAAGGTCCCCTTGTTAGCTCAATAAGGATTAATGATAATCGAATTAATTTTAGATTAATTTAAATTATTCAAATTAATTAAAGGGAATTAATTGTAAATGATACAATTAATACAGTGTATGTGATGCATTAATAATATATAGTTTTAATGAAAGAAATAAATATTTGAACATGATTCAAATGTTAATTATATGAATGTGATTCATACGAAAACTATAGGCTAAAATTGTTGGAGTTGATGCCCTAAATCTTGTAGGGTTCTATAGTTTGTAATTGTATTATACAAACTTATTATTTATTCAATAAAATATATGATATTTTATTTCAAAATTAGTTGCATTAACCAAAAACCAATAAACTAACACCTAGAGTTATCTTGTAGCTTAAACATATATGTAAAGATATACGGGTGGATCATGTTTAAGTGATAACCTAAATGGTCTGTAGTAGATGGATAAGGCTAGGTACATTATCCTAGTGGCATTACGAATATGGCTCGCTTTATAGGTGTTACAATTATTATAAAGTGCTACAAATGATCTGATCCTGATCATTCATATGTAAACATGTGAGTGGAAATATTCTATATAAAAGAGTTTGTATAAGACCAGACCACGAAATGTTTAGTCTCATTATATAACGTCGTTCATAATAGAGACTTACATTTCACTAGGAAGACCATAAGTAACATGACATGAATCCTGAGTGAGTTATGAAGTCCTGTCTATGAGGGCGGTCCTTTGATTTGTATGAGAGAGAGTGGTTGTTGGGATTGGTGTCCTAATTCTCCCGGAGTCTCGTAGTTTGTAAACAGTTTGTACACATTGTTATTAATAAAATAAATGTTATTTTATTTGCATTTACTCATATCCAATAAGCTAAGATCCATAGTTATTTCATGTAAACTTAAGCATGTATGTGAGACATACAAGTGAATCATGCCTTAAGTAATAACCTAAATGGTCTGTAGTATAAGGATAAAGGAGGGATACGTTATCCTAGAGACACTACGGATATGGCCCGCGCGCTTTGTAGATATTTACAAGTATTGTAAAGTGCTAAAATGGTCTGATCCTGACTATTCATGTGGAAACATGAGAGCGAAGGTGTCCTATACAAAGAGTTTGTATAAGACCGGAGCACAAGATGATTAGTCTCTTTATATAATGTCGTTGATAATTGAGACTTACATTTCACTAAAATGACTATAGGCGACATGACCTTAATTCTGAGTGTTTTAGGAACTCCTGCCTATGAGGGTGGTCCTTTGATTAGTATGGGTGAGAGTGGCCAGATTGCCAACTTAATAAGCCTACCTTTTTGGGGATTTGTCTGATTGAGGAGCTGGGAATTCAGTTACACAAGACGGAATTCACTCCTTCCCCGAAACAGGAGAAGTAGATAAATTGCTCCCTTAAGGGCTGATTCCGAGTCTTGAACATAATGGCCACATCTCTCTTTGAAAGAGAGGACTCAATCATAGTAGGACTATGACTTATTGTTCATTAGAGGAATCAGCAGTACTTAAGGAGTTAGATGTAACTACAGGGCCAAAACGGTAAATTGGCCCAGTTGTACTTACAAGCGATTTGTGAAGGGTTATCGCACTCCTCCTGGATTCTCACCAAAACTCTCATTTTCCTCCCTTCCCTCAATCCAAATTCACCAGAGCACACTCCTTCTAGATTCTCACCAAAGAATACCAAAGATTCCAAGTGGTCATGTCCAATTGGCCATCTCCCATTCTGTACGTGGTTTGTAGATCGGGGGATTTCCTGTGTGAAGAAAGTCTTCAAAGGTAAGGTTTCTAAAACCCTAAATTTCTTTTTAATTGAACATGTTGTATTTATCTGTCAAGATGCATAATTTGTTTGATTTTTTCTGTAAAATTTCTTTCTCTATAAAAATGGGCTTTGGGACGATCCCGCTTCTACTGAAGGGCCCTTCAATGGGGTCTTTCAAAAATTAATATGAATATGATTCATATTAATACTATAGGTTATATAAGAGAATTATAAATTATTCCTTATATTATATGTGATATAATATAAACTATAGGTTATATATTATATGTAATATAACATATGGTTTATTATTGATATATATTGAAGTAGTACTTGAGATAGTTTCACATATCTCTCTCCATCTTCATCAATTTAATCTTCCTCCCTAATCTCCTTGTTTTTTTCTCTCAACCAAGAAAACTCCTACCATCTCCAAAATTAACCCACAGAAGGCCACACACTCTCTATTGATTCTCACCTTGAGAATAACTTAGAATTCTTGTGGTGGTGTCCAAAAGGAGGCTTTAGTGTTCGTGGTTGATCTGTTCATGAGGAGAAGATTGAGTTCATGTTGTGAATAGGAGAGTAGGGAGAAGAAGGTTCTTAAAGGGTTAGTATTATGTTTCCCTTTTTCTCTCTAATTTCACAGTAGAAAAGCATGCTTAGTTCTTTTTGTTTATTCTGTCACTCTATATATTCAAGTTCTGTAAAATGAAAACTAGAAACATATGGCATTTGACGTCTTCCGCTTCAGGGAATTCAAATCCCTTCAATTGGTATTAGAGCACAATTGTGTCTCCAGCTTTTGTTTTCTTAATTGAATTCAAAGTTTTTATGGGATTTAAGTTCTGCATTGTGAATGTATGTTGGTTTTGCACATGGATGTTTAAAAAATTGGCATAGTTTATTGCTTTTCTTTAATTCGATCTGTAAGGGTCCGGTGTTTTTAGGCATTTAATTTCTTACGATCGAGTCAGTAAGTCCGTTTCGTTCGTGGTGAAGAATTTCCAAAGATTCCAACTTCAATTTGGAGAAATTTGGAACAATAATGGAGCAAAACAGATGAAAGATCAAAGCAGAGGAAGCATTCTACCCTAGAGCGTAATGCACGACGTAACGATGTTGTGCATTATGCTGTAAGGCAGAATGGCCAGCATAGCTACGCTCGGCAACAACGTTGCGACACTGATACACTGTGGCAACTCAAAAGCCAGCTTAATGACGCTGGCACAGAGTGTCACTACACTCCAAACTCGTTCGCACGCACGTTGTTGCAGTTCCAAACGTGGGTCCAAGTCTTCCTCATTGACAGTTGAAGGTTTTTTTTTGTATTATTAAGTTAATTTGTAATATTAATTATTTTATTTATTTTTCATAAATTAAATTAATATAAGGGTTATATTAATTTAATTAATGGTTGGTTTAGGATGCCAATTTTTGATCCATTGTTGCTTTTATTATTTTATATATGTGACGTATGATTTAGTTTAATTATATTGCATAGTGTATGCTATATAGTATAAAAATCTCATCATAGGATAAACATTATATCATGCATCAAATTTATTATAAGTGTTATATTATATAGTTGCATGATTTAATTAAGCATGCTTATGCATTATATTAAATGTGATTGTTATATTATATGATTGCATGCATCATATTATATTATAATTGTTATAATATATAGTTGTGGATGATGGATGTATGTTATTTTTTTTTCATTACTTTATAATATAAATGTTACGTATAATATAATGAAAATGGAGATGCATGAAGCATGACATTACCTTAGAAAAATATAATTGTTATATTTTTATATATGTCATTAGATGCATGAATAAGTTTTAATTATTTTATTAACCTTTAAAAGTGTTATATGTTAATGAAATTAGAATTAAAATCTATAATCAAGAGTTGTATATAAACATAGGTTAAATTAATTTTAAATGATTTAAAATTGCTTACACCTAAATCTATGTTAATAATATTTTTAATGAGATTAGAAACAGGTTTAATCTTTTAATTCTCTTTTAATAGGATTAGACTGGATTAAATAAAAGATTAAATTTAGAACATAATTGTCTATAAGGGACTTTTGTCTAAGGAAGATTCTGTCTAGGCTAGGGTATTTAAGTTGACGGACACGGAACATCCCTACTTGGGAGCCGACCTGGAAGGTGAATTAAACAAATATGTTATAAGTATGCAATTAATGATTAGGTTTATTAAAGTGTTTAATAAACAGTAATCATTATTGTTAAACTATCAAATATAAGTGTTATATGGGACAAATTTAACAATCACTTAGTCAAATTGATTAGCAGGATTTTTCTAAGTTATTGAACCCTAGATTTAGAATATTCAGTTGGAGGAAAATGATGTATATGATATGTTAATTTCCTTTCATGTTCTCCCTAAATAGTTCACACTGTGAGATCTATGCTCGGCCTCGAGGCACATTTGCTTGTGTCCCCTACGGATGGTGTTTGCATAGGCATACCAAGGTGAATGGAGAGAGTATTTATAGTAAGTGGGAGAGGGACATGTGTCAACACATCCCACGGTCTCTTTCATTGGTTAATTGTAAAGTTTCAAGCTTGGCCTCGAGGCATCCTTGCTTGTGTCCCCCCTACGAATGACATTTGCATGAAATTTTACACAAACTCCAGAGATGGATAGGACTACTTTAGTTTTTGTCCCAATTGATTTGTCCCTAGTTAACTCATTCGGGTGGAACTCTAGAGTCTAAAATGAAGGGTTACACTTGTTGGGGATGATGCCTTAAAGTATCGTGTCCTGTAGTTTGTAAACAATTTGTACGAACACTTGTGATGTATAATATATGATATTTACTTCACTTCTTGACTTTGCACATTAGATGTTTTATTTGCTTTACCACAAACCAATAAACTAAAATCCCTGGTTGTCATTATGCAACTTAAGCATGTATGTGGTGACATACAAGTGGATCATGTCTTAAGTGATAACCAAAATGGTCTGTAGTATATGGATATAGGAGGGAAACTTATCCTAGTTATGCTATGGATGCGGCCCGCTTTGTGGAATAGTTACAAGTGTTGTGACTTGCTATAGATGGTCTGATCCTAATCATTCGTGTGGGAACATGCAAGCGGGGGCGTCCTATACAAAGAGTTTGTATAAGGCCTAACCACGAAGTGTTAACGTCTCGTTATATAACACCGTTCATGACAGAGACTTCACTTCACTAGGATGACCATAGGTAACATGACCTCAATTTTGAGTGAGTTGGGAACTCCTGCCATTGAGGGTAGTCCTTTGATTTGCATGGGTGCGAGTGGTCAGGTCGCCGACTCAAACCTATCACTTTGGGGATTCGTCTGATTTAGGAGTTGGGAACTCAACTACACAAGATTGAATTCACTCTCTTCCCCAAAGTAGGGGTAAGTAGATAGATTGCTCCCTTAAAAGCTGATCCCAGGGCTTGAACGATGTGGCGCCACACACCTTCTCATGGCCTGAGAGGTGTTTACATAGGACTATGTTGTATTGTTCATTAGAGGGATCAGTGGTACTTAAGAAGTAAGATGTAACAATAGGGGCAAAACGGTAAATTGGCCCAGTTGTACTTACGAGCATCTGTGAAGAGTTATCGTACTGATGATTAGTTATATCCGATAGACACAGAAATATATCTGTGGTAAGAAGAGTTCAGATGTCGATCTTTAGTGGAATACCTGGCAGTTAACAGATGGTGGATCTCGTGGCTAAAGAGTTTAGTCAGCTATCACGTACCGTTGGAGCTTCGAGCCATAGGTCCATAAGCTCCTCTTGGTAGCTTGGATACAAGTTGAGAATAAGTTTTTCAATTAGTTTGAAATGTTCAAATTGACAAGAGGGAGTTCGATTATATAATATGATTGAACTGGTTAATTGTATATGATATAATTGACTTTATGTATGAGATACAATAACTGGAAGAAATTGGATATAAATATGATTTATATCTAGTAGAGGAGAAAAAACTATGGTTAATATATGATATTAAACTATAGGTTATGAATATAATATGATTATATTTATTATTTTATTAATTTGGCAATTATGGGATAATTGGCCACCATTTTCTCCCTAACCGTGCGTTAGTGGGAAGTTTCATTCAGTTTTCGTAACTGAAGAATAAAATGATTTTTTTTTTCATTTTGCAAAGATAATAGAAAGAACACGGTTAATAGCTCAGGAAGTGTTTGCATTCTATCGCTTAGTGAATTGAGAGCCTATGCAATAGCTTACATTTACTAGACGATTGCTTACACCCGCGCATGCTTCTTCTAAACGAGCGCTCACCTTTTCCTAAACGATCGCTTAGCACCCGAGCTTTACTAAATGATCGTATAGACGATCACTTATCTTTTCCTACACGATCATGTACCTCACCTAAACGATCAAACACCTTGTCTATACGATAGACGTTGCCTTCTCCCACTTGCTTGATTGTTGTATACGATTTGTTTTCCTCCTCCCATTTACCAAATTCGAACAGAGCTCACTCTTTGGATTCTCACTCTGAGAATACTAAGGGTTCCAAGTGATGGTGTTGTCCCTATTCTTCGTATGTTCGTGTGGAGTTGTTCATGGTAGACGATCGGGTGTTGCTGAACGAAAGCTTGTTGCTCTAGCGAGAGCGCAAAGAGTTCGTTCGTGGAGAGAGCGAGATTTGCTGTGAAGAGAGTCTTTAGCTAGTAAGTTTACTCGTTCTCTTATTTATTTATCTTTAAGCGTGTCGGTAATTTAGTAGTTTAATGCATATCTGAATGTGGGAATGTAAATGTGGAAATTCTGTCACAATGTTTTAGAAAAATCCGCTTCTGCTCAAAGGTACTCTTGTATAAGAGTTCCTTCAACACTTATAAAAAATTGTTAAGTAAGTCAATAGACCGAATAATGGTGACTAATTATTATAGAGATAAGAGTTATTATGGTGTAATGATTGCTTGAGATTGTCTCAATTTAGTGAAATCACCTTACGGTGGGTTTTATCCTAACTCACTGAAGCATCATTGCAAAAATAGATGTCACATAGGGTACATTAGATTTTTGCTAAATAGATTGGTTTTTTCTTAGGTGATGCCTTAATAACTAATATAAATAATTTACATGTTTTCAGCAATCTTCATAATGACTACCGCTAGACTTGTTGAGTGTTGATAAACCGAATAGTGACAGTTACACAAGTTAGAAAAACACTATAAACATTGTGCTTATAATCGATGACTAAGATTTGTCCTTGTTGAGGAATGTCCTCAAGTGCCAACCACTGGAGCATCTCAAAATGTATATGATAGATGGGTCAATGCAAACAAAAAGGTCCGAGCGTACATTTTAGCTAGCTTATCGATGGCCATGGTCGCTACACGTGAGATCATGACTTCGTAAAGGGAGATATTTGGAAAACCGTCCACCCAATTCTGACATGATGCTCTTAAACACATCTTTTGCCCGTATGAAAGAAAAGACATCTATTTAAGAATCTGTTTTAACCATTATAGTCTACTTTAACATGACTGAGATGAATGAGTCTGTCACCAATGAAGCCAGTCAGGTTAGCTTCATTTTAGAGACTTTACTTAAGAGTTTCCTCCACTTGTGTAAGAACGTTTTTATGAACAAGCTAGACTGCAACTTGACCACCCTCCTTAATGAACTACAGACTTATCAGTCGTTGATGAAAGTCAATGAGTAAAAGGGAGAGATGAATATTGCCACTTTCTCAAAGAAGTTCCATAAAGGTTTAACCTCTAGAGTAAAGTTTGTACCTTCTTCTTCCGGCACCAAAAAGTGGAAGAAAAAGAAGGAAGGTCAGAGGAAAGCTAACCTTGCGGCGACCCAGAGGAGCAGGAAGGCCAAGATTGCGAAAGAAATTTTTTTCCATTGCAACTAGGAGGGACACTGGAAAAAGAGCTGTCCCAAGTATTTGGCGGAAAAGAGGAAAGCCAAACAAGGTAAATTTATTTACTAATTCTGGAAACTTGCTTATGAAGAGAATGAATCCCAATGTAGATGCATTTTATCACTTTTGTCTTTAAAATTGGAATTGGAAAAATCAAAATTTGATTTTACAGAAACAAAGGTTAAACATACAAACTTCTCTAGTTCAGAAATAATACTTTTGAAAATTGCTCTCTTCAAGAATGTCCAAAAAATTCCACTGCATAATTCTCCAAGGTCACGAACGAATACCAGTAAAGACTCCAAGTAAGAATACCACCACATGTGAAACCTTGTATTCTTAGGGAAACAAGGATTTAGGACATGTGGGCTCCAAACCAACTTTTGGTAGAGGTAAATTATGCAGAGAGAATGAGAGAATGAGAGAAGTCTGAGAGAGATTTTCTTGTAGATGAAAACTTGTGTAGTTCTGTTTTTCCCAAAAAAACTTACTTAAGAGATGAAAGAAAGAAAGGGAACAACTCCCTCTCACAATCTATAAAAAATAACTCCCCTTAACATGGGGAGTAATTATATTATTAAATTAATAATAAAATTGAATATATATTATATGGTTAGTTATTAAATAACAAACCATTTAATATGCATCATAATCATATTATTATGCAACTCTCTCTAATAACCTATAATTTTAATATGAATCATATTCACATTAAATTTTAACCTATAGTTTTTATATAAATATTTTAATTTTATTCAAATATTTCTGTCTCTCATATATATAGTTTTAATTAAAAAATTGTACTTATAATTAACTATATACTATAATGTATCAATATACATTATACGCTATATTAATCGTATTAATATAATAATTACTTAAATTCTCATAAATAATTTGAGCAATTTATTTCTTGTTTTATCCTTAGCGAGCTAACAAAGGGACCTTATGGACCTACAGATTAGAAGCTCCAATAATACGAGATTAATCAACTAAACTCTTTAATTGCATTAATCAACATTCATTAACTGTCAGTCACTCTATTTCTATGTCCATTGGATATAACCAATCAATAGTAAGTAGACCCTTCACAAATTGCTTTGACTACAGTTGGGTCAAAATTATCGTTTTACTTTTGTAGTTACATTTAACTCTTTAAATGCCACTGATTCCTCTAATGAACAAACAATTTATAGTCTAACTATAAACTAACCCCTCTCGGGTTAATAAGAAGGTGGTGCCTCAATGTTTAAGAACCAAAATCAGGTATTAAGGGAACAATTTATCTATTATCCCTTTCTAAGGGAATGACTGAATTCCATGTTGTGTAGTTGTGTTCCCAGCTCCCTACTCGGACAAAACCCCAAAATGGTAGGCATATTGAGTCAGCTAAACAGGCCACTCTCACCCATGCAAATCAAAGGTTTACCCCCATAGACAGGACTTTACAACTCACTCAAGATTAAGGTCAAATTACTTATGGTCATCCTAGTGAAAAGTTAGTTTCTTCAAGCAACGGTGTTCTACTGAGAAACTAATCATTTTGTGGTTCGGTCTTATATAAACTCTTTATATAGGATACTCCCACTCACATGTCACATGTCTCCACATGAACAATATGGATCATATTGTCTGTAGCATTTACAACTCATCTACCAAAGTGGGTCGTATCCGCAGTGTCACTAGGATAAGACACCCAACCTTAACCATATACTGCAGACCTTTGAGGTCATTACTTGAACACGATCCACTCGTATGTCTACTATATACTGTTTAAGTTTCATTAAACGACTTTGGATCTTAGTTTATTGGATTGAGTTAATGTTATCTAAATGTCAAATAAAATACTTCTTATTTTATTAAATAAATTATATTTACAAAATTACAAACTACAAGATGAACGAGATTTAGGACACTAAATCAAATAATCTCCCACTTGTCCTAAAGCGAGGCAAGTGGGGAGTACAGTAAAAGAAACAATATAAAGTACAATACAATAAACTAGGGCATCCTCCATATCCCAAAAATCTCCCACTTGCCATAGACAATATGGCGTATATCCCGAAGACCCGGACTCTCTAGGTGACCCTAAAAAACCTTAGTCGTGAGAGTCTTTGTAAAAGGAGCGACAATGTTGTGCTTCGAAGCAATCATTATGATGATCACATCTCCCCATTGCACAATCTCCCTAATGAGATGATAGTCGCGCTCGATGTGCTTTTCTCGTTTGTGGCTTCGAGACTCCTTGGAGTTTCCCACAACACCACCATTATCACAATATAGAGTGATGGCCATTGACATGTTTGGAACAAATTCCAAATCTGTCAAAACTTCCTAAGCTAGACAACTTCTTTAACAACTTCACAAGAAACTACAGGTAGAGTCAGCAATACAACCTTACTTAATGCTACACTATACTATATCCTCCTTTAGAAGTGAACATTAATCTTGAGGTGGATTTTTTAGAATCCTTATCAGTCTGAAAATTAGAGTCAGTGTATCCTATAAGGATCAAATCCTTAGCACCATACACAAGCATATAGTTTCTCATTCTCCTAAGATACTTTATAATAGTTTTAACCACCGTCCAGTGATCAAGTCCTAGAATGGATTGATATCTACTGACTATTCCCACTGCATAGCAAATATTTGACCTAGTACACAACATGACATACATTAGACTACCTACTGCAGATACATAGGAAATCCGTCTCATCTTCTCAACTTCTTGAGGTGTCTTAGGACACTGTTCCTTAGACAAAACAATTACATGCCTAAAAGGTAATAAACCTTTCTTGGAATTCTGCATCGAATACCTGACAAGCATTTTGTCGATGTATGATGCTTGAGACAAGACCGGTGTTTTGTTCTAACGATCCCTAATGATTTGGATCCCTAGAGCAATTATGCTTAATCCAAATCTTTCATTTGGAACTGAGCAACTAACCATTCCTTAATATCAATTAGTAAACCTACATCATTCCCAATATGTAGGATATCATCCACATATAATACTAAGAATGCTACTGAATTATTGATGATTTTCTTGTAAGCACAAGGTTCATCAACATTCTAATCAAAGTCATAAGATTTGACCACAGTATCAAATCGTATATTCCAAAATCAAGATGCTTGTTTCAACCCATAAATCGATCGATTAAGCTTATAAACTTTTTTCTCTTGACCTTGTTCGATGATCCTTCTAGTTGATTCATGTAATGGTCTCATAAATATTACCATTCAAAAAGGAAGTCTTGATGTCCATCTGCCATATTTCATAGTCATAATATGTGGCGAGGGACAAGAGAATCCATATAGATTTAAGCATGGCAACAAGTGAGAAAATTTCTTCATAGTCTACTCTCTCAACTTGGGTATAACCCTTTGCCACTAATATAGCCTTAAAGGTCTGTATCGTACCATATACACCTTTATTTCTCTTGTAGATCCATTTGCGACCTATGGGTTTTACCTCTTCAGGTTGATCTGCAAGTGACCAGACGGAACTGAAGTACATTATAAGCTCCATCTGCGTAAAAAATTCTGGTTGAAGCTTCAGGTTGAAGGAACTCATTTTACAGAGAACCTTTGAGTGGAAGCGGATCGTCCAAATTTCATTTTGATTGAAAACAAACATTTACAATAAAACATACAGATTATGCATCTTAATAAAAAAAAAATATAGTATGCTTTTGAACTAGAAAAAAGGTTAAGAGATTATATCTTTGAAGAACTCTTCTTCACGTAAATGTCTCGAACTGTCACGAACTCTTCGAACACCCACGAACCCCTCGAACAACAAGAAAACTCAAACCAAATAGAGGAGATACTACCACTTGGTGACCTCGGTATTCTTAGGGTGAGAACCCAGGAGTGGTGGGCTCTGGCTATTTTGGTTAAGAGGGAGTTTGTGAGTTTGGAGGAGGAAGACGATTGAAGAAGGAACACACTACCGTATAGCTTTTTACTTCAACAGTGTAGAGAACAAAGTTTATCATATAGGCTCTGAACAAATCGTGTAATCTTGTCTCATAAGTCGTGTAGATTGTTATGGAAAAATAAAATCTTATTTTATTTATTCCATTTTGCCATAAAAAAACAACTAACCTCCCATTAAGGTGGTTAGAGAGGAAAAAGGATTAATTATCCAAATAATTAATAATATAAATAAATATGATAACTAACTTATCATATTACATTTATAACCTTTTTTTTTTAAATTATTTTATGGTATTTAATATAAATCATATTTATATTAAATTTAACAACTATGAATCTCATTCATAGAAAATATATTTGAATCATATTCAAATATTTATTCCTCCAATTAAACTATAATGTATCAAATACATTACGTCAACTATATCATATATAATTGAATCAATTTAATTATATCATATATAATTAAATTTCCTCTTATTAATTTGAACAATTCAAATTAACCCAAAAATCGATTCTCAACTAAATCCTTTTGAGCTACCAAGGGGACCTTATGGACCTGTAGCTTGAAGCTCCAACGGTACGTGAATAATTAATTAAACTCTTTAATTACATTATCCACCATCCGTTAACTGTTAGGCACTCCACTAAAGACCGACAGCTACACTCTTCGCACTACAGATATATTTCTGTGTCCATTGGATATAACCAAATCAACAATACGATGACCCTTCATAAATTGTTCGTAAGTATAACTGGGTCAAATTACCATTTTGCCCCTATACTTACATCTAACTTTTTAAGTACCATTGATCCCTCTAATGAATAATAGGTCATAGTCCCACTATAACTAAGCCCCTCTCGGGCCAAGAGAGTGTGTGACGCCACATTGTTCAAGACCCTAAATCAGCCTCTTAAGGGAGCAATTTAACTACTTATCCCTTCTTTAGGGAATGAGTGAATTCCATCTTATGTAGCAGAGTTCCCCGTTCCCCAATCAGAAGAATCCCCAAAATAGTAGGCTTGTTGAGTCAGCGATCTGGCCACTCTCACCCATACAAATCAAAAGACCGTCCTCATAGGCAGGAGTTCACAACTCACTCAGGATTAAGGTCATGTTACCTATATTCGTCATCCTAGTGAAATGAAAGTCTCTATTATGAATGACGTTATATAATGAGACTAAACATTTCGTGGTCCAGTCTTATATAAACTTCTTTATATAGAATATCCCCGCACGCATGTCTAATATATGAATGATCAGGATCAGATCATTTATAGCACTTTACAACATTTGTAACATCTACAAAGCGAGCCATACTCATAGTGTTACGAGGTTAAGGTATCCAGCCATATCCATATACTACAGACCATTTAGATTATCACTTAAACATGATCCACCTGTATGTCTCTACATACATGTTTAAGTTACAACGATAACCGTGGATGTTAGTTTATTGGTTTGTGGTTTATGCAACTAAAATATCACATATTTCATAGACAAAGTGAATAAAATATCAAATATTATTAATCACATACAAGTTTGTTCATACAAGATTTACAAACTATAGAACCATTGATGGGGTGTACAAGATTTAGGGCATCAACCCCAACAATCTCCCATTTGTCCTAAAGCTAGTGGGGTGTACAAGATAATCAAATTACAAGTACACAAAACAATAAACTAGGGCATAACACACACAGTATAAGATCTCCTACTTGCCCTAGTCTAGCCGTGGTCTGTCCTGTAGACCCATACTCTGTAGGTGACCATCAAACACTGTAGCCGTGAGGGCCTTCATAAACAAATCAGCAACATTGTGCTCCAAAGTGATCTTCGTGACAATCACATCCCCTTGATGCACAATCTGTCGGATGAGATGATACTTCCGCTCTATGTGCTTGTCGCGTTTATGACTCCTAGGCTCACGAGAATTAGCCAACACCACTATTATCACAATAAAGTGTGATGGGCTTTGACATGTCTGGAACAACTTCTAGATCAGTCAAGAATTTCCTGAGCCAAAAAACCTTCTTAGCAGATCCGCAAGCTGTTACATACTCAGCCTCCATGGTGAAGTCCGTGGTGCATCTCTACTTAGTTCTTTGCCATACTACAACCTCTCTTTAAGAGTGGACACTGATCCTGAAGTGGATTTGTAATCCCTATCAGTCTTAAAATCAGAGTCCGTGTATCTTGTAAGGATCAAATCCTTAGAACCATATACAAGCATGTAGTCCCTCGTTCTCCGTAAATACTTGAGGATGTTCTTAACGGCTATCTAGTGATCATATCCTGGATTAGACTGATATCTACTGATTATCCCCACTGCATAGCAGATGTTAGGTCTAGTACATAACATCGCATACATTAAACTACCCACGACAGATGCATAGGGGACCCGTCTTATATCCTCAACCTCTTGAGGTGTCTTAGGACACTGTTCCTTAGACAAAGTAACTCTGTGCCTGAAAGGCAAAAGGCCCCTCTTAGAGTTTTGCATCGAATACTTGATCAACATCTTGTTAATATACGATGCTTGAGATAGTGCTAGCATTTTGTTCTTACGATCCCAAAAGATCTAAATACCAAGAACAAACTAAGCCTCTCCCAAATCTTTCATTCGGAATTGGCTCGCTAGCCAGTTCTTAACTGTAGTCAGTAAACCTACATCATTCCCAATGAGTAAGATATCATCTACATACAATACTAGGAAAACTACTGAACTGTTGATTCTTGTAGACACAAGGCTCATCAACCTTCTAATCAAAGCCATAAGATTTGATCGTAGTATCAAATCTTATATTCTAAGATCGAGATGCCTATTTCAGTCTATAAATGGACCGATTAAGCTTGCAAACCTTTTGTTCTTGACCTTGGACTATGAATCCCTCAAGCTGCACCATATAAATGGTCTTCTCAAGATTGGCATTGAGAAAAGCAGCCTTTACATCCATTTGTCATATCTCATAGTCATAATACGAGGCAATGGATAGGAGGATCTGGATAGACTTTAGCATGGAAACAGGTGAGAAAGTCTCCTCATAGTCGACTCCCTCTACCTGGGTATAACCCTTTGGCACTAGTCTAGTCTTGAAGGTTTGCACCTTCCCATTAGCACCTCATTTCCTCTTGTAGATCCATTTACAACCTATGTTTGGAAGGTTAAAGAAAGTTTTAAAGCTACAAACTAATGGAACAAACACATGGGTAGCGGAAAAAAAACAGATCTAAAGTACTCTGATCAAGTTAATTACAAAGATAAGCATGCAAATGAAACAAATAAAAGGGGGAAAAGAATACAACCTTTGTAGACTTTGAATCTTCTCCAAATGAGCTCCAATCTCCTCACGAACGGTTCGTAGACCACCAGAAGAGTCTTCCCGACTATTCTTCCACCTTAGAATGGGATGGTGGGATCCAGTGAGAGACTAATTTGGAGAGGAAAAAGGTTAAGTCTTAGAGAGAAAATTGTTAAGAGATTATCACATAATATCATCCAATTCTACTATGGCCAAGAGTTTTTGAAATTCAATAAACAATCCTTTCTAAAGACCGCTACATGCAAAACATGCAACTTTGAGTTCGATGAGAATTTGACACTAAAAAATCCACTAACTCAAAGTGGAATTTAATGGGGCAAGTGTCTTCAAATGAAGACAACACTTAGAAATTCAATAGTTGAAATTTCTCACTCACAAATGTTGATCTTTCCACTAACTTGGTCAAATTTTGACTCTCAAAGTCTAAAGTCAACAAATTTAACTTTTTGACTTTCAAAAATCAAAAGCCAACAATTTGTCTTCCATTGCATTTTTGACCTAGTCAACAATTTAACTTTTAATGTAATTTTGACAATTCCATTTAATTTCAAAATTAATTCTAATAATCAAATTTAAAATTAAATTAAAATTAAATAATTAATTATTTAATTAATTTAATTTAATATTAACTCCAACACTAATCCCAACTTATATGAATCCTATTCATAATCTTGATATTTAAATCTTATTTAAATATCTCCTATTTTCTCTCTCTTTATGTAAAATTCACAATTAAACATCAGGTTAAATGTATCATATGTATTTAACGCTTTGCTCCAAAAACCAAATCTGAACACTTCAAATTCGTTCATCACATTATTCTAAGGTTTAATCTGATACGAGCTAGTAGGGGAACCTCACGAACCTACAGATCATGGGCTCCAATGATCTATGATTAATCGGTTAAACCCTTTAACCTAATTAACCACCATTCGTTAACTACCGGGTCACTCCACTAAAGCCCAGTAGTTGCACTCCCCTCTCTGTAGATATATTATGTCCACTCGATATAACCATGATTTGTAAGTTAACCCTTCACAAATTTTTTGTAATAACGGCTGAGTCAAAAGTTGTTTTACCCCCGAGATTACATTTTGCTCCTTAAGTCCCATGATCCTCTAATGAACAATTGGTTTGTGATCCAATCACTAAACCGAGTTCCTCTCGAGCCAATGAGAGAGTTTGAACCCTTGTTCAAGACCTGAAGTCAACACTTATGGGAGTAACCTCTCTACTATCCCTAAAAGTAGGTAGGAGTGAATTTCGTCTTGCACTCTATGTCCCTAACTATCTACCCGATATTACCCCTAAATGGGAGGCTTATTGAGCCGGTGCTATTGAGCCAACCCTCACCCATGCAAATCTAAGTATAATCCCAAATAAACAGGAGTTCATAGTTAGCTTAAGATTAAATTTGAGTGGTGGAACTTTGAATTGAAGTGAATTGTGAAGGGAAATATTGTGGATTTGAGTGAAGAAGAAAGAATTCTTCTGCAAAAACTTTTTCAGCATTCCACACACTTCAAATCTGAGAAATTCGGTTTTATTAAAACCTTTCATGCAAGCCACCCAAAACTCAGATTTTGACACTTCAATTTGAATTGATAAGTGGCCTATGTGTTTTAATTTGGTGTTGAAAAGTGGAATTCCAATAAAATTGCCAAGATCGGAAATTTCCACTAACAACCTCAATTTTCATTTCAATTTTAATATTAATTAATTCAAAATTCAAAATTCAATTTCTTAAATTGAATAAAAAATGAAAATTATTTTGATTTTGATTAATTAAACAAAATGAATTAATTAAATAATAATTTAATATCAAATATTAAATTAATCAAACACCTCATTTTAAATAAGAATCTTATTCATATAATTAATATTTAAATCAATATTTAGATAATATAAACTCTCAAATTTTGTTTTACTTCGATAAATTAAACATTTAATTATATCAAAATATAATTATTCAAACCCTAATTGAAATTTGAACACTTCAAATTGAAAACCCTAAATTCAATTTGAACATTTTAAATTGGAATTCAATTTGAATACTTTAAATTGAAATCATTTCAAATTCACTCAATTTACTAATCCAAGGTGTTCATGTTTTACGAGCTAGTAGAGGGACCTTATGGACCTACAGATCATGAGCTCCAACGATTTGAGATTAATTGGTTAAACTCTTTAGACCGAGTTAATCAATATTCGTTAACTACCGAGTCACCGCTCGATATTTATGTCCACTTGATTTAACCATAATTAGTAAGTTGACCCTTCACAGGTTGTTCGTAATTACGGCTGGGTCAAATTCTATTTTACCCCTGAAATTACATTTTGCTCCTTGGTTTTTGATCCAATCACTAAACCGAATCTGTCTCGGGCCAATGAGAGGGTGGTGCCTCTTGTTCAAGACCTAGATTCAACATTTAAGAGAACAACCTTTCTCCTATTCCTAAATCAGGTAGGCATGGATTCTATCTTGCACCCTATGTTCCTAGCTATCTACCCGGTCTTAGTGTTGAGCCAACCCTCACATATGCAAATCTAAGGATAATCTTAAATAAACAGAAATTCGTAGTTAGCTCAGGATTAAGATTGAGTTACCTAGGTCATTTATGCAAAATGGTCAATCTTAATAGTAAACAACGTTATAAAGTAAGAGTGACTTATTTCTTGGTATGATTTTATGAAAACTCATTGCATAGGATGCCCCCACTTCTCATGTCAGTATATGAACGAATCAAAATCACTTCATTTGTAGCACTTTACAACAAATTGTAACAACTACAGAGTGTGCAACATCCGATACTAGTATTAGAATAAGACACCCAATCTTATTCGTATACTATGGACCGTTTTGACTATTTACTCGAACTTGATCCATTTTTATGTCTCTACATAAAGTTAAAGTATTCATATAATAGCCATGGATCTTAGTTTATTGGATTTAGTCTTTACAAGTGCAATCTACATATTCAACAACACCTTTATTGAATAAATCTCAAATAAGATCTTTATTGAAAAATAGAATATGTTTAACTTTGTAAACTACGAGTTTTATGACATACAACCTAACAGTTTTCACATGCAATGATTGTTTTAATTCATTTCATTTCTTTTATAATGATCTAATTAAATGAAATTAGAAATTAAAATCAATAATTCATAATTGCATGCAAACCTTAGGTTAAAATCATTTTTTAAAATAGTTTTAAAATATGATTCACATAGACCTAAGATCACATTTTCTAATGAGATTAGAAATAAGTTTAATCTTTTAATTAGTTTAATAGGATTAAATTGATTTTAATTAAAAGATTAAATTTGTAGCAAATGTATCTATAAGGGACCTTTTGTCTAAGGCTAGTTCTATCTAGACTGGGGTATTTAAGTTGACGGAAATGGAACACCCCTACATGGGAACTGATTTGGAAAGGTGAATTAGATAGATTTACTACAAGCATGAAATCATTGATTAAAGGTTATTAAAGTGTTTAATAGACATTAATCAAAGTTGTTTAACTATCCAAAGTAAATGTTACTTTTGGGTAAATTCAAACAATCACTTAGTAAAATAATTAATCATATTTTTCTAAGTTAAATAACCCTAGGTAAAACACTCAGTGGAAGGAAAATGAGGTATATGATACTTCATTTTTTCTTTTTCATGTTTCTCCCTATAAGTTCACACCGTGAGATCTATACTCGGCCTCGAGGCACCTTTGCTTGTGTCCTCCTATGGGTGATGTTTGTATAGGTCAATAATAAGGTGAATGGAGAGAGTGTTTATAGTAAGTGGGAGTGGGATGTGTGTCAACACATCCCACGTTCTTTTTCATTAGTTTGTAGTAAATTTTCATACTCGGCTTCGAGGCACCTTTGCTTGTGTCCCCCTATGAATGACATTTGCATGACTCTTTACTCAAACTCCAGAAATGGATAGGATTTCTTTAGCTTCCCCAATTAGTTTTTCCCTATGATTGGCTCATTGGGGCGGAACTCTAGAATCTAAAATGAGGGGTTACACTTACAATAAAATGTTAAGTTAGTTAACAGTTTTTAGACCAAACAATGGTGACTGATATTTATAGTAACAAGAAGTTGTTCCATATATTGTTTGAGATGGTCTCATTTTAGTGAAGGGGTTCTTGATCACCCTACGGTCATTTTTACCCTGTCTCATTAAAACATCATTGCAAAATAGATGTCACATAGGGTGTATTAATTATTTTGCTAAATTTGATTATTTTTTTCCCAAATGGGTAATGTTTGAATACCAATATAAATAAATTATATGTTTCAACAAATTTCATTATGATTTCTGCAATGCTAAATTTACTTGTTGCCGACAAACTTACCGACGAAAATTACGCTATATGGAAAAATACAATAAACACATTATTAATCATTGATGACCTGAGATTTGTCCTTATCGAGGATTGTTCTCTTGTATCAGCTCAAAACGCCACTCAAAATGTTCAGGAGGCATATGAGCATTGGATACGGGCAAATGAGAAGGCCCGAGTATCTTGGCAAGCCTTTCTAAAGTCTTGGCCAAGAAGCATGAACCCATGATCACTACCCGTGAGATTATGGAGTCCTTGCGGGGGATGTTTGGACAACTATCTACACAATTCAGGCATGCCATTCTAAAAACATCTTCAATGCCTGTATGAAAGAGGGAGCATCTATTAGAGAACACGTTCTCAATATAATGGTCCACTTCAATGTGGCGGATGAAGGAAATCGAAAACCAAGATTTCCATGAGCAGCGGAACAAGACTATTCCAAATTACAATCATGAATCAACAAATCATTTACAGTCAACTTGCGTACAAACGCTTATACAATTACAATACAGAAATTACAGCATGAAAGTCTCAAAAGCACAAAAGGCAAACGGTACAAACATGTGTATATGTGTCTCCATACTCTGTTGTGCGACTCTGATCGAACAATAGCAACCACGAACACTCGATCTACACGACCACAACATCGCAGCAACATAGCACGAACACTTTGAGCTCGTCCTCAACGATCTCCTCGGTTACGAACTCCTCCGTAACAACGAACTCCTCTGCAACAGCGAACAGCCTCCACAGCACCACGAATAGCCTCCAGAAAACCTTGACGGTGTCGAGTTGAGTCTGACACCACCAACAAAATGACCTTGGTATTCTCGGTGTGAGAATCCAGAGGGTGGGCTCTATTCGAACTTGGTATGAGGCAGATGAATGGAGGAAATAACGATCGCGTACACGACTGGGCAAGTGGGAGATGGAAAAGACCTATCGTATAGGTTGATGCCCAATCATTTAGATAAAGCTATGCGATCATCTAGCAAAAGCTATGCAATCGTTTAACTCGGTCTGTCGCTTACAGACACTACATGATCGTTTACCTTGGGCCAGCGATCATCTAGCAAAGTTATGCGATCGTTTAGTAAAAACTGCACGGTCGTTTAGCTCACACCTGCACGATCGTTTAGCTCACCCAGCCATCGTTTAGTAAATTCGAATTTACTTGACGACTTTGTGAGTTTCTTTTTTCGCGAGAGAAAACTCAAAAAACCTTTTCAAATGTTTGTAAAAACTTATTTTCAAAATAGGAAACCACTTTCCTTTTAAACTCACGGTTACCATGATCCAATAACCACCCAAACTTTAGTTATTTAAAAGCAAAAGTATTAATTATCTAATAATTAATATTATTATAAATATAAATGATAACTAACTTAGCATACTATATTTATAACTTATAGTTTTAATATTTCATCTCATGAAACATATAAACCACAGTTCTTTTTCTATTCTATGGTACTTAATGTAAATCTCATTTACATCAATCCTCTATTAGATGTATCTCATATATCATACAGATTATATCATATATAATCAAAATACCTCTTGTCAATTTGAACATTTCAAATCAACACCAAGAACTAATCCTCAACAGAATCCAAGCTACCAAGGGGACCTCATGAACCTGTAGCTCTGAAGCTCCAACGGTACGTGAATAACTGACTAAACTCTTTAGTCACGGGATTCACCACTCGTTAACTGCCAGGCACTCCACTAAAGACTGACAGTTGAACTCTTCTTACTACATATATATTATGTGTCCATCTTAACCAATCAGTAGTGAGACAACCCTTCACAGATCGCTCGTAAGTACAGCTGGGCCAATAATCATTATACCCCTATAGTTACATCTGTCTCCTTAAGTACCACTAATCCCTCTAAGGAACATAAATCATAGTCCTACTATGACTAAGTCTTTTTTTTCCAAAGAGAAGCTGTGGCCACTATGTTCAAGCCCCGGGATCAGCCCTTAAGGGAGCAATCTTTCTACTTATCCCTGCTTTGGGAAAGGAGTGAATTCCATCTTGTGGATTGAGTTCCCAGCTCCCAAATTAGACAAGTCCCCAAAAAGATAGGCATGTTGAGTTGGCAATCTGGCCACTCTCACCCATAC
The DNA here is from genome assembly GCF_027475165.1 of Benincasa hispida. Classification (NCBI taxonomy): domain Eukaryota; kingdom Viridiplantae; phylum Streptophyta; class Magnoliopsida; order Cucurbitales; family Cucurbitaceae; genus Benincasa; species Benincasa hispida. The sequence goes on along the minus strand of NC_143489.1, from coordinate 748,532 downwards.
TAATCAAAGGACCGCGCTCAAAGGCAGGAGTTCCCAAAACACTCAGGATTAAGGTCGTGTCAGCTATGGTCGTTTAGGTGTGATGCAAGTCTCTAGTATCAACGACGTTATATACAGAGTCTAGTCATCTCGTGGTCCAAGTCTTATACAAACTCTTTGTATAGGACACCCTCGCTCCATGTCTCCACACAAATGGTCAGGATCTACCATCTGTAGTAGTTTACAACATTTGCAAACCTCTACAAAGCGGGCCGTATCTGTAGTGTCACCAAGATCAGGTATCCCACCTTAATCCTTATACTACAGACCGATTGAGGTTATCACTTAAGGCATGATCCACTTGTATATCACATATACATGCTTAAGTTCACATAAGATAACCAAGGAGCTTTGTTTATTGGATATGAGTAAATGCCAGAATTAAATAACACTTATTTTATTCATTGAACAATGTGTATCTTTACAAAACAACGAGACTTCGGGAGAATTAGAACACCAATCCCAACAACGGAGATAAATGGGTTTATCATCAATAAAGCCAGTTAGGTTAGCTTCATCCTGGAATCTTTACCTAAAAGCTTCTTACAGTTCCATAGCAACGTTGTTATGAAAAGGATTGACTACAACCAGACCACATTGCTAAAAAAGCTACAGACATTCCAATACTTGATGAAAGCCAAGGATTAGAAAGGTGAGGCAAATGTTACCTCGTCCTCTAAGAAGTTCTACAGAGGTTCGACCTCTGGAACTAAGACTGTGCCTTCTTCTTCCAGCACTAAAAATGGAATAAGAAGAAAGGTGGAAAGGGAAAAGCTAGCCCACCACCTACTGCCTAGAAGGGCAAGAAGGTTGCAAAGGAAATATGTTTCCATTGCAACCATGAGGGACACTGGAAGAGAAATTGTCCCAAATACTTGCCAGAAAAGAAGAATGCCAAGTAAGGTAAATATGATTTACTTATTTTGGAGACTTGTTTAGTGGAGAATGATGATTCAGCCTAGATAATAGATTCATATGCCACTAACCATGTTTGTTCTTCATTTTAGGGAATTAGTTCCTGGCAACAATTGAAAGCTTGAGAAATGATGATACATGTTGGAACTGGACACGTTGTCTCAACTACAGCGGTGGGAGAACTTCGACTCTGCTTACAAAAATCTTATATTTTATTAGATAATGTATATGTAGTTCCAGGCTTAAACAAGAACCTGATTTCTGTAAAATGTCTTTTAAAACAACATTACTCATTAAATTTTCATGTAAATAAAGTGTTTGTTTATAAGGATGGAGTACATATTTGTTATGCTAATCTCAAAGATAATTTATATGTGCCAAGACCGTTAACAACTAAAGCCCTCATAAATATTGAATTGTTTAAAATCGCGGTAACTCAAAATAAAAGACTTAAGTTTCTCCTAAGGAAAATACCCATCTTTGGCACCTGAAATTAGGACACATAAATCTCAATAGAATTGAGAGACTGGTCAAGAATGCACTTCTAAGTGAGTTACAAAAAAAATTCTTTACATGTGTGTAAGTCATACCTTGAAGGTAAAATGACTAAAGGATCTTTTACTAGAAAATGTCATAGGGCCAAAGAACCCTTAAAACTTGTACATTCAGACCTTTGTAGTCTGATGAATGTTAAGGCAAGGAGAGGGTTTAAATATTTCATCACTTTTACTGATGATTATTCTAGGTATGAGTATGTTTATTTAATGCAACATCAGTCTAAAGCTCTCGAAAAGTTCAAGGAGTACAAGGCTGAAGTTGAAAACGCATTAAATAAAACCATTATAACATTTCGATCTAATCGAGGTGGAGAGTATTTAGATCTAAAATTTCAAGACTATTTGATAGAACATGAAATTGTATCCCAACTCTTGGCACCTGGTACACCTCAGCAGAATGGTGTATAAAATATGAGAAATCAAATCGTGTTGGACATAGTTCAATCTATGATGAGTTATGTTTCCTTACTTGACTCGTTTGGGGTTATGTAGTACATAATGTAGCTTACATTTTGAATTGTGTTCCATTCAAGAGTGTTACTAGAACACCTTTGGAGTTATGGAATGGTCGTAAAGGCAGTTTACATCATTTCAGGATCTGAGGTTCCCCAACATACGTGCTTGAGGCAATTTACTTCAGGTAAATCCTATTATGACTATGAGAGGGAGACTTTCTCACCTGTTGCCATGTTGAAGTCTATCCGGATACTCCTATCCATTACCTCATATTATGACTATGAGTTTCAGCAAATGGATGTCAAGACTGCATTTCTAAATGACAATCTTCAAGAGACCATATATATGGATCAACCTGAGGGATTCATTACCCAAGGTAAAAAGCAAAAAGTTTGCAGGCATAATCGGTCTATTTATGGATTGATGCAAGCTTCTCGATCTTAGAGTATAAGATTTGATAATGCGATCAAATATTATGACTTTGATCAGAATGTTGATTAGCCTCGTATTACAAGAAAATCATCAACAGTTCAACAGCTTTTCTAATATTGTATGTAGATGATATCCTACTCATTAGGAATGACGTAGGTCTACTAACTAAAATTAAGAATTGGCTAGCGACCCAATTCCAAATGAAATAATTGGAAGAGGCATAATTTGTTCTGGGCATTCAAATCTTTAGAGATCTAAAGAACAAAACGTTAACCTTGTCTTAGGCATCATACATTGATAATGCTTGTCAATTTTTCGATGCAGAACTCCAAGAGAAATTTACTCCCCTTTAGACATGGAGTTATATTGTCTAACGAATAGTGTCCTAAGACACCTCAAAAGGTTGAGGAAATGAGATGGATCCTCTATGCATCAGATGTTGGTAGCCTAATGTATGCGATGTTATGTATTAGACCTGACATCTGTTATGCAGTGCGAATAGTCAGTAGATATCAATCTAATCTAGGATTTGATCATTAGACCGCCGTTAAGAACATCCTCAAGTATCTATGGAGAACGAGGGAATACATGCTCGTGTATGGTTCTAAGGATCTGATCCTTACAGGATACACGGACTATGATTTTCGGAAAGTTAAGAATTCTAGAAAATCTATATCAAGATTAGTGTTCACTCTTAACGGAGGAGCAGTAGTCTAGAGAAGCACCAAGCAGGGGTGCAATGCTAACTCCACTATAGAGGCTGAGTACGTAGCTGAAAGAGTTAAACAACATGCAACGGAAGTATCAAGGATTCATAAGGATTCTAATTCACTAATTTTGGCAAAAACTAAAGCATGCTCTTCTAAAAAAGTGGGTTTTCAGAACATACCTTTGATGAACTCTCCAAGAAAATGTCTGTTCAGTTGCTGTCTTCACTTGTTATCAATCTGAACCACCTCAAAGCCTTCCCTACTATGCTCTTAGAGCTTTAGGAAGAGTTGTGACCCTCAAGAACAGCTTGAAGATGTGAAGAAACCAGAAAAAAAAACCCACAACAACCTAACTGAAGAAGACAACTTCTTCTTCAGAAAATTTTCTCTCAAATTCTATATTCTCTTTTCTCCAATAACTCCACTCTTCTTTATATATAATAGATGAACGTGCAAAGAGATGGAGTGCATGGCTTGCAGCTCATGCTTGAAGAATCAAAGTAGAGAAGATAATGCATTTTGTGTGCGCATAAAGATGATGGTAATGGAGAAAACCCATTTTCCATTTTGTGCAACATGCAAATGAATTTTCATTTTCTTTTTAAAACATAAAATGAATTCAACCATTTTAATTCAAACATTTGATTTTCTTAAATTAATTTCATAAATTAATTTAATATCAAATATTAAATTAATTTTTTGCACAATAATCATCTTTATATATTTAAATCATATTTAAATATTTATTCTCTTGTTCGGTTTAATTTGAACATTTCAAATTAATTTCTCAAGCTACCTTAAAGCTTATCCATTTACGAGCTAGTAGGGAGACCTCACGGACCTACAGATCATGGGCTCCAACGATTCGAAATTAATCGGCTAAACTCATTAGTCTGATCTAACCAACATTCGTTAACTAATGGGATACTCCACTATAGCCCATAGTTGAACTCCCTTCACTATAGATATATTATGTCCACTTAATAACCATAATCAGTAAGTCGATCCTTCACAGGTTGTTCGTAATCACAGTTGGGTCAAAAATACCGTTTTATCCCTATGACTACATCTTGTTCCTTAAGTTCCTACTGATCCTCTAATGAACAATTCTGATTCATAATCTCTATTAATCAAATCCTTTCTCTATCATGAGAAGGCGGAGCCCCGATTGTTCAAGGCTTGGAGTCAGTACTTAAGAAAACAACCTATCTGCTAACCCTAAATAAGATAAGAGTGAATTCCATCTTGCAAGGCTATGTCCCCAGCTATTCATCCGGTCTTATCCCCAAAATGGTAAGCTTATTGAGTAGTGTTGTTGGACTACTCTCACCATTTGCAGATCAAAGGATAATCCCGAACAAACAGGAGTTCATAGCTAGCTCAGGATTAAGATCGAGTTAACCTAGATTATATAATAAATGAAATAGTCAGTTTTAACAGTAAACGGTCGTTATAAAGAAAAGTGACTATTTTCGTAGTCCAGACTATATGCAAACTCATTGCATAGGATGCCTCTACTCATATGTCTCAACATGAATGATTTGTGGATCACATCGTTTGTAGCACCTTACAACTTCTTGTAACAACTATAGAGAAGGCTGCATCCAATAGTGTTACCAGGATGAGATACCCAATTTCATCCATATACTTATTAGACCATTTAGGCTATATACTGTCAACTTGATCCTGTTTATGTCACTACATAAAGTTACAGCATTCAGACTATAGCCAAGGATGTGTTTATTGGATTTTCATAATAAGATGCAAAATCAACAAGTCATTGTTATTAATAAAATAGAATGTTTACACGAACTGCGAGTTTTAGAACATTCCCAACAATCTCCCACTTGGACTAAAACTCCAGTGAGAACAAATATATATACAATATAATGTTGAGATACATATTGGGAAAAATACAATAAACTAGGGCATCTATAATACCATAGACATTTTCCCACTTGCCATAGATTACACTACTCGGAGTTCTAGTCCCACTAGGTGGCCCTCGAAAACTTTAGCCTAGTGGGCCTTTATGAATGGATCAGCAAGGTTGTCTTCAGAGGCTATCTTTATGACGAGCACATTTCCTCTGTGTACAATCTCCCGGATAAGATGGTACTTTCGTTCAATGTGTTTTCCACGCTTGTGACTCCTAGGTTCCTTTGAGTTAGCAACTACACCACTGTTGTCATAATACAGTGTGATAGGCAGGTGCATATTTGGAACGATTTCCAAATCAGCTAAGAATTTGCGTAGCCATACTGCTTCCTTAGCAGCTTTGTATGCAGCCACGTATTCCGCTTCCATGGTGGAGTCAGCGATACAACTTTGCTTGATGCTTCTCCAAACTATAGCTTCTTGGTTAAGAGTGAAAACTGATCCTGAAGTAGATTTCCTGAAATCTACGTCAGTAAGAAAATCAGAATCAGTGTATCCTGTAAGAATCAAATCCTTAGGTCCATACACAAGCATATAGTCCCTCATTCTCCTAAGATACTTGAGGATATTTTTTGACAACGGTCCAATGACCATGTCCAGGATTAGATTGGAATCTGTTGATGATTCCAATTGCAAAACTTATGTTGGGACGTGTACACAATATAGCGTACATCAAACTCCCAACTACAGAAGCATATGGAATTCTGTTCATGTCCTCAACCTCTTGAGGTGTCTTAGGACGTTGTTCCTTCGACAAACGAATTCCATGCCTGAAAGGTAATAAACCTTTCTTGGAATTTTTCTTATTATACCTTGACAACATCTTGTCAATATAAGATGCCTGAGACAGTGTTAATGTTCTATTCTTTCGGTCTCGAAAGATATGTATTCTTAGTGTTCGGGTTGATGCGCTAAAGTCTTGTGTCCTGTAGTTTATAAACAGTTTGTACGAACGCTTGTGTTCTTAATATATGATATTTACTTCACATCTTGTATTTGCCCAGTTACTTATTTTATTTGCTTTACCACAAACCAATAAACATAAAATCTCTGGTTTTTTCGAGAGCCTATACGATCGCTTAAGTTTTTTCGAGAGCCTATACGATCGCTTAAGTTTTTTCGAGAGCCTATACGATAGCACTATCCGTCTAAACGATCGTCCACCTCGCGCCTAAATGATCGCACACTGTTTCCTACACGATCAGATAGCTTCTTTAAATGCTCGTATAGTGTGTCGATTTTACTAAACAATCGTATACCTTTTCCCAAACGATCGTTCAGTAAATTCTACACGATCGTGTAGATTCTCCTAAACGATAAGAATTTTTGCTATGCGATAGCGTCTTTTTCCCTCCCACTTGCTTATCTCTTACACGATTCATGTTTCCTCCTTCCTCTACTAAATTCACTAAAGACCATGCTTTGGGTTCTCACTCCGAGAATACCCGGGGCTCTTTACTAGTGGTGTCGTCCCCGTGGCATTCGTGTTCGTGCGGTTGTTCGTGCTGCTATCGTTGACGCTGCCCCTGGCCGTTGGTAGATCGCTTGGAGGGTTCCGATACTTTAAGTGCCGAAGATTGAAGATTGTCTTCAACTGGTATGGTACTCTTTCCCTTGTTATTTTCTTGTTCATAGCATACCAATAATTAGTGTTTGTTTACATAACTGTATGTTGAATGTATATTGCTGTATTTCGGTCACTGTGAGATCGGAGCGATCCGAATGCGCTCGTGGAACTCTTAGATATAAGATCCTTCAATTGGTATCAGAGTCAGGTTAGCATAATCCTGCATTCTTTGCCGGAGAGCTTCATGCACTTTGTTAGCAATGTGATTCTTAACAAAGTGAAATATAACCTTACAACTCTCCTCAACGAGTTGCAGACCTACCAATCTTTACTGAAAAGTAAGGAGAAGCAGAAGGGTGAGGCAAATGTTGCTTCAACCTCTAGAACGTTCCATAGAGGTTCGACCTCAGGAATGAAGACTACACCTTCTGCTTCTAACTCTGCAAAGGAGAAGAAGAAGAAAGGTGATAAAGGAAAAGGAAAGGCGCCTACTAACCCACCACTTGTCGCCTCAAGGAGGCGTCCACAAGTTGCTAAGGGAAAGTGTTTCCACTGCAACCAAGATGGACACTAGAAGAGGAATTGTCCTTGGTATCTGAAAGCGAATAAAGGTAAATGTGATTTACTTGTGCTTGAAACTTGTTTAGTGGAGAATGATGATTCTGCCTGGATAATTGATCCAGGCGCCACTAACCATGTTTGTTCTTCTTTTCAGGGGATTAGATCTTGGCGACAGCTGGAGGCTGGTGAAATCAAGATGTGAGTAGGCACCGGGCATGTCGTTTCAGCTGTGGCAGTGGGAGGACTCCAGTTAGCTTTACAGAATAGGTTTCTTGTTTTACATAATGTATATATTGTTCCTGAACTAAAGAGGAACCTCATTTCTGTAAAGTGTTTATTGCAATGTAAATATACTATCTCGTTTAATGTGGATAAAGTGTTTATTCATAAAGATGGTGTTTTTATTTGCACAGCAAATCTGGAATCGAATTTATATGTGCTAAGGCCGTTAGCCATTAATTCCCTCCATAATACTAAATTGTTCAAAACTGCCGTAACTCAATCAAAATGTCGACGAATTTCTCCAAAAGAAAATGCCCAACTTTGGCATCTTCGTTTAGGGCACAACAATCTCAATAGGATTGAAAGATTGGTGAAGAATAGACTTCTAAGTGAGTTAAAAGAAAATTCTTTACCAGTGTGCGAATCTTGCCTTGAGGGTAAGATGACTAAACGACCTTTTACTGGAAAAAGTTATAGAGCCAAGGAGCCTTTTGAGTTAGTATATTCTGACCTTTATGGTCCTATGAATGTGCGAGCCCGAGTTGGCTATGAGTATTTTATCAGTTTTGCTAATGATTACTCAAGTTATGAGTATGTTTATCTTCTATAATGGAAGTCTGAATCATTTGAAAAGTTCAAAGAGTTCAAGGCTGAAATTGAAAACGCATTGGATAGGTAGATTAAAACACTTCGATCGGATCGAGGTGGAGAGTTTTTAGACTCGGAATTCCAGGACTATTTGATAGAACATGGAATCGTTTCCCAACTCTCAGCATTAAGTACACCTCAATAGAATGGAGTTGCGGAAAGGAGAAATAGGATCTTATTAGACATGGTTTGCTCGATGATGAGTTACGCTTCCTTACCGGACTTGTTTTGGGGTTTCGCAGTGGAGACTGCGATATACATTCTCAACTATGTTCCCTCCAAGAGTGTTTCAAGAACACCTCTAGAGTTGTGGAATTGGCGTAAAGCTAGTTTACGTCACTTCCGCATTTGGGGTTGCCCTGCACATGTGCTTGAAGCTAATCCCAAGAAGTTGGAACCACGGTCGAGGTTATGCCTCTTTGTAGGCTACCTCAAAGGTACACGAGGGGGTAATTTTTATGATTCGATGGAAAATAGAGTGTTTGTTTCAAAAAACGCTACTTTCCTGGAGGAGGATCATATAAGGGAGCATAGTCCATAAAGAAAAGTCGTGTTGCGTGAGCTTTCCAATGAAACTACCGAGACTTCAACAAGAGTTATTGAAGAGCTTGCTACATTAGCAAGAGTTGTTGATGGAAGTTCACCCAATAGGTCGGTTCCACCTTAAGAGTTGAGGAAACCTCGACGTAGTGGGAGGGCTACGAACCCACCCGTTCGCTATCTGGATTTCACAGAAATCCATGCTATGGTAGCAGATGGCGACGTTGAGGATCCGTTGTCTTATAAGAAGGCAATAGAGGATGCTGACTGGGATGAATGGCTCAAGGCCATGGATCTCGAGATGGAGTCGATGTACTTCAACTCAGTATGGGATCTTGTAGATCAGCCAACTGAATCGGTCCATTTATGGACTGAAACAGGCGTCTCGATCTTGGAACATACAGTTTGATACTGCGATCAAGTCGTATGGCTTTAACCAAAATGTTGATGAGCCTTGTGTTTACAAGAAGATTATCAACGCTTCAGTAGTTTTCTTACTGTTGTACGTAAATGATATCCTACTCATTGGGAATGATGTAGGTCTATTGACTGTAGTTAAGAATTGGCTAGCGACCCAATTCCAAATGAAAGATTTGGGAGAGGCTCAGTTTGTTCTAGGTATACAGATATTTTGGGATCGTAAGAACAAAGTACTAGCACTGTCTCAGGCATTGTACATTGACAAGATGTTGCTCAAGTACACGATGTAGGACTTCAGGAGGGGCCTACTGTTGTCCATGCATGGAGTCACTTTGTCAAAGGACATGTGTCCTAAGATGCCTCAGGAGGTTGAGGAGATGAGATGGATCAGTCTAACCTAGGCCATTTTAATGTTACTGACCCATTTACGAAGGCTCTCACGACTACAGTGTTTGAGGGTCACCTACGGAGCATGGGTCTACAGGATCACCCGCGGTTGGACTAGGGCAAGTGGGAGATTTTCTTGTATTGGGATTTTATGCCCTAGTTTATTGTTTTGTACTAGTTTATTGTACACCCACTTCGCTTTAGGACAAGTAGGAGATTGTTGAGGTTGATGCCTTAAAGTCTCGTGTCCTGTAGTTTATAAATAGTTTGTACAAACGCTTGTGTTGTTAATATATGATATTTACTTCACATCTTGTATTTTGCTCAGTTACTTATTTTATTTGCTTTACCACAAACCAATAAACATAAAATCTCTGGTTATCTGTATGTGACTCAAGCATGTATGTGGTGACATACAAGTGGATCATGTCTTGAGTGATTACCAAAATGTTCTGTACTATATGGATATAGGAGGGAAACCTTATCCTGGTAACACTATGGATGCAACCCGCTTTGTGGAATGGTCACAAGTTTTGTGACTTGTCACAGATGGTCTGATCCTGATCATTCATGTTGGGGACATGCGAGCGGGGGCGTCCTATACAAAGAGTTTGTATAAGACCTAACCACGAAGTGTTAACGTCTCGTTATATAACACCATTCATGACAGAGACTTCACTTCACTAGGATGACCATAGGTAACATGACCTCAATCCTGAGTGAGTTGGAAACTCCTGCCATTGAGGGTGCTTCTTTGATTTCTATAGGTGCAAGTGGCTAGGTCGCCGATTCGAACCTACCATTTTGAAGATTCGTCTGATTTGGGAGCTAGGAACTCAGCTACATAAGATGAAATTCACTCCTTCCCCGAGGAAGTGGCAGGTAGATAGATAGCTCTCTTAAGGGATGATTCCAGGACTTGAACGATGTAGCACTATACCCCTTCTCTTGGCCTGAGAGGTGTTCACACATAGTTGGACTACGTTGTATTGTTCATTAGAGGAATCAGTGGTACTTAAGGAGTGAGATGTAACTACAGGGAAAAAACGGTAAATTGGCCTAGCTGTACTTACGAGCATCTGTGAAGGGTCATCGTACTCATGATTGATTATATTCGATGGACACAGAAATATATCTGTGGTAAGAAGAGTTCAGTTGTTGGTCTTTAGTGGAATGCCTGACAGTTAATGGATGGTTGATCTCGTGGCTAAAGAGTTTAGTTAGCTATTTACGGATCGTTGGAGTTTCGAGCCACAAGTCTAGTAAGTCCCTTGGGTAGCTTGGATAAAGTCGAGAACCTGTGTTTTGGTTAATTTGAAATGTTCAAATTAACAAGAGGAAGTTCAATTATATATGATATAATTGGACTGGTTAATTATATATGATATAATTGGCTAAATGTATGAGATACATTATTTTGGAGAAAATTAGATATAAATATTATTTATATCAAGTAGAGGAGAAAATACTATAGTAGATATGTGATATCAAACTATAGGATAAAAATATAATATGGTTATATTATAATTAGTTGGTTAATTATATGATAATTAACCCAAAATTCACGTTCGGACGTGGGTTAGTGGGGCAACGTCGGTTATTGTGACCAATGAGTTAAAATGAAAATAGTTTTCATTTTGATCGATCACCCAAAATATTTCGCAAACGCACGTTGGAGAAAAGAAAACGATCGCTTAAGTTTTTTCGAGAGCCTATACGATAGCACTTTCCGCCTAAACGATCGTCCACCTCGCGCCTAAACGATCGCACATTGTTTCCTACACGATCGGATAGCTTCTCTAAACGATCGTATAATGTGATGATTTTACTAAACGATCGTATACCTTTTGCTAAATGATCGTTCAGTAAATCCTACACGAACATGTAGCTCCTCCTAAACGATAAGCATTTCTGCCATGCGATAACGTCTTTTTCCCTCCCACTTGCTTATCGCCTATACGATTCGTGTTTCCTCCTTCCTCTACCAAATTCACCAAAGACCACGCTTTGGGTTCTCACTCCGAGAATACCCGAGTCTCTTTACTGGTGGTGTCGTCCTCGTGGCGTTCGTGTTCGTGCGGTTGTTCGTGTTGCTGTCGTTGATGTTGCCACTGGCCATTGGTAGATCGCTTGGAGGGTTCCGTTGCTTTGAGTGCCGAAGATTGAAGATTGTCTTCAATTGGTATGGTACTCTTTCCCTTGTTATTTTCTTGTTCATAGCATGCCGATGATTAGTGTTTGTTTGCATAACTGTATGTTAAATGTATATTATTGTATTTCGGTCACTGTGAGATCGGAGCGATCCAAACGCGCTCATGGAACTCTTAGATATGAGATCCTTCACCTAGAACATACTGAGCACCACCCAAATCTTTCATTTGGAACTATGATGCTAACCATCTATTTACGTCAGCAAGAAAGCTTGTCTCATTCCCAATGAGCAAGATATCATCAACATACAGAACTAAGAATGCTAAACTTTTGTTGACTATCTTCTTGTATACACAAGGTTCGTCAACGTTCTGTTCAAAGCCATAAGATTTGATCGCAGTGTCAAATCTTATATTCCAGGTTCTGGATGCTTGTTTCAATCCATAAATGGATCGATTAAGCTTACAGACTTTTTGTTCCTGTCCTATTTCGATGAACCCCTCTGGTTTAGACACAAAAATACTTTCATCAAGATAGCCATTCAAAAAAACTATCTTGACATCCATTTTCCATATTTCATAGTCATAATATGTGGCAATGGCAAGAAGTATTCTTATTGATTTAATCATGGCAACAGGAGAAAAAGTTTCTTCATAATCAACTCATTCTCTTTGGGTAAAACCCTTTGCCACGAGCCTGGCTTTATAGGTCTGTACCTTGCCAGTTTGGTCTCGTTTTCTCTTGTAGATCCACTTACAACCTATAGGTGTAACACCTTTTGGTTGATCTACAAGTTCCCAAACTAAGTTGAAGTACATAGACTCCATTTCATCATCCATGGCTTTTATCCATTGTTCCCTGTCAACATCTTCCATTGCCTTCTTAAAGGTTAATGGATCCTCTAAACCATCATCTTGTATGATGTTTTGAGTTTCTATTAAACCCATGTAGCGTTCAGGTTGTTGAATAACCCTCCCACTACGATGAGGCATCCCCAACTCTTGGGCTGGACGTGACGGGACAACAACAATTGTTAATGGACCAACTTGATCAACAACTGTTGTTGATTTTTCTGTAGTATCTTTAGACAGTTTTTGCAATATTAGTTTACTGCGAGCTAGATGATTCTTAATATGATCCTCTTCCAAGAAATTGCATTTGTCGATACAAACACTTTATCTTCTTAGGGATCATAAAAGTATCCTCCTTTTGTTTCCATGGGATATCCTACAAATAGACATAATTTTGAACGTGTTTCCAATTTTTTTAGGGTTCTGTACCAACATGTGTGCTGGACAACCCTAGATGCAGAAATGACATAAACTTGTTTTGCGTTCTTTCCACAATTGATATGATGTTTCTGAAACACTTTTGGATGGAACAATGTTCAGAATATAAACTGCAGTCTGTATTGCATATCCCCAAAAGGATTAAGGTAATTGAGCATAACTCATCACAGACCGAACCATGTCCAATAAGGTTCGATTTCTCCTTTCTGTAACACCGTTTTGTTGTGGTGTTCCAGGTGCTATGAGTTGGGATTGAATTCCATGATCTACTAGATAGTTCTGGAATTGCAAATCCATATACTCACCACCTCGATCAGTTCGAAGTGTTTTAATTCTTTTACTTAACTGATTTTCAGTCACAGCCTTAAATTCTTTGAACTTTTCAAGAGTTGCAGACTTGTGACTGATTAAGTAAATATAGCCATATCGAGAGTAATCATCAATAAAACTGACGAAGTACTGATATCCTCCTCGTGCTTTAACATTCGTCGGACCACAAAGTTCTGAATGTATAAGTTTAAGAGGTTCTTTGGCACGAAGACCTTTGTCAGAAAAAGATCTTTTCGTCATTTTTCCCTCAAGACATGATTCACATGGAGGTAGGGAACTGTCTTTTAACTTATTTAGATGACCGTTTTTTACCAATCTCTCAATCCTGTTGAGATTAATGTGACCAAGTCTGAGGTGCTAAAGATAGGCGTTAGAAGAAATTTTCCGCTTTTTATTATGAGTTTCAGCCGTTTTAAACATCTCTATATTTAAAATAGCTTTTGCTTCCATTGGTTGTAATATGTATAAGTTATTTGCAAGTCTAGCAGAACAAATATGCACACCTCTTGAATAAACAAACACTTCATTATATTCAAAAGATACACTGTATATATTCTCTACAAGACAAGAAATGGAGATCAGATTTCTTTTCATCTTAGGTACAAAGAACCCATTCTTGAGTAAGATAAAAGAATCTCCAAAAAACAACTTCACATCTCCCACTGCTTCAATTGAAATGACTTCACCTGTGCCCACCTTGAAAGTTATTTCATATTCAAAAAGTCTTCTCCGAGAACTATGTTCTTGTAGAAAAGTACAAACATGATTAGCGACGCCTGAATCTAATATCTAGGTAAGTTGAGAATTTTCCACTATACATGTTTCAACAACTAGTAAATTATATTTACCTTGTTTATTCTTTTCTACTTTCTTTTCAACCAGATATTTTGGGCAATTACGCTTCCAATGCCCAACCTCTCCACAATAGAAACATTTTCCCTTGGGAGTTTTGTTTTTGTTTTTCTTCGTAGCGGTTTTCTTTTTCCCTTTTCCCTTCTTTTTCATCTATACGATTTTATCATTTGAAAAAGAATGACCAATTTTCTTATCATCGACTGGTTTCGTACCAAACGTAGACCCTTTGTAAAACTTTTTCAGTTTAGAAATAACATTTATTTCCTTTTCCTTGAGTTTCATCATCGAATGATAAGTTTGCAATTCATTCAACAACGTCGTTAAGTTATATGTGATTTTGTTCATGACAGCATTTGTCCTGAACGACAGATAGCTCTCAGGAAGAGATTCTAGTATCATGCTCACTTGACTTGTTTCATCTATCATAGCCCTGTGGCCTCTACGATGTTAAAATGGAACATTATGTCAAGAACACGTTCTCTCACGTTGGTCCCATCCTTCATATGTGTCACATACACATATTTCATAGCTTCATGTCTAACAGACGATGACGGTTGCCCAAACATCTCCTGTATTGATGCCATGATCTTACGAGTTGTGGGCATGACCTTATGTTTCTTGTTGATTACATCAGATATACTCGCCAAGATATAGGCCCGGGCTTTTTCGTTCACCCTTACCTACCTATCATAAACATCCCGAACATTTCAGGTCGCCATTGAACTAGGAACTGGAGGACACTCCTCCGTTAACATAAACCTCAAGTCATCTACTCCTAATATTGTATTGATATTTGATTTCCAATTCGAGTAACCCTCTCCATTAAATTTGTCACAAGCAAGCAGTTGTATAATCGAGTTTGACATTGTTGAAACATTTTAAAAAAATTCTATTAAATATGCATCTAAATCCATTTTAGCAAAACTAATAAAGTACCCAATAAATCTTTATTTATTTGTAACGATACTTAAGTGATTTTGAACAAGTGCTATCATGGGGCAGTCAAGAATTCCTTCACAGAAGCAAGACAGTTCTTGACCAAATACTATTATCTAGAATAACTCATATCCCAATAGTTCTTTTAGTTATCGTTTTTTGTCAAGATTTTTACTAACACTTAGTAATTCTTGTAAGTGTGACCCGCCATTTTCAGATCTTATAGGACGGTATGAATATGCCTCCGAGAGAGAATACAATATCCAAGATGGAACTATAAGACCCTATTCATTTTACTGAAGCCTGGGTTGTTCTGAATCCTATGTTACAACCCACCGTAGGGATCACCGCGGTTAACGACTAGCTAGTGCTGCATAAAAACGATAGCAGGTGCAACATAGGAATCTCACGGTTCAAACTAATGGAGGAGACCGTAGGACAATGTTGACACATTTCCTTCACCCACTTACTATGAACCATTTCCCTCATTCACCTTGTTATTGACCCATGCAAACACTTTCCATATGGAGCAGTCGAGGTAAAATCAACAAGAAAACGAACATAGATCTCACGGTGTGAACTCTTGAGGACATAAGAGCTAATAACTATATATCAAATATATTGTTAATCTCCCACTGAAGTGTTCTAAATGTTTGGGTAATTTACTTAGGCATGACGGCTAATTTCATACAACCTAAGTCTAAGTGGTTTATTCAAATATAACTCTTATAATTGGATTTAACCTACAATGTCTAGGTGATAAACCATTTTATTACCTCACATCACCGACGCAAGCTCATAAATTAGTTAACAACTCTCAATTGTTCGGTCATAATCCCCAGGTAGGAGGTGTTCCGTAAAACGTCAACTTAAGTACCCCCGGCCTTAGATAGGTTTATGAACCGATATGAGTTTGTAACTGTATTTTATAAGGTAACCGTCAACTCTCATTCACCTTGTTCTTTGTTATGGATTTTAAACGTCTAACCAATTTTATAACAATTTACAAAAGTTAGACATACTTAACATCCACAACATTCAACAAAGGTATTTAATATAACTATTATATTAAACATAACCCTAACATGCATACTATATATTATAAAAATTATAACATACTGTCAATGCACGTAACATGCTTCCTACGGTGGGGTTTTAAATCTACATGGCATACTGTATGTATATACATAAATTTATTTAATTATCACATACATCTAATGCATAAACAATTAAATGCTAACTGTTATGGTTTTCGTTTTGGCATAAACAAGAAAATAGATAGCTAACTATTACAAATAGCTTCATAACCGTCTTTGAACCGCTCGAAACGGAACCTAAAACACTTTGAATCGGGCTGGACGAGTCTGAACCGGACTAAAAAAGCCTGAACCAAACCAACCACAATCATTTGAGGTTGAACCGGATTGAACCTTAAGTAAACCGGTCGAACCGGTTGCTCTCGGTCCAACCTCAATATGCTGCTAAGGCCGATCGTGTAACGTCTAGAGCTAAACGACTAGTGTCATCGCCTGGGGTTGAAAGGAAATACACGATCGCATAGTGTTTCATGAAAGCTGAATGATCGTTTAGCTCTATCGCATAGGACTAGACGATCGTTTAGTTCCATCGCAGTACAATCGCTTAGCTCCATCGCATAATACTAACTGATCGCATAACACCATTGCCCAACGCGTTCAATTCATCGTTTAGTATCCACCGCAGCTAAACGATCGCATAGCTCCATCGTATAGAACATCATCGCGTCGCATAGCATTTATCTACATGATCGCTTACCTTCGCGACCAAACGAACGCTTAGTGCTATCGCGTAGCACTTCATCGCATCGTTTAGCATGCATCGTATAGAAAATGAACGCATCGCTTAGCTCCCGCAGGTACACGATCGTTTAGCGTTCAACATCACAACGACTAGCACATATTACTAAACGATCGTCTAGCTTTTCTTCTCATCGTGTAATGTAAGTGGTTTTTATTTTATATAATATTCATTAAATTAAAACTTTTTTAAATTTAATTTTATTATTTATTAATTTATTTGAAGGAGGGAATTATGTAACTCCCTCCCCCTAATTTCTCTAAACAAAAATTGTGTGAGTGGGGGTTGGAAGCAATTCAACCGTCTTTTTCCAAAAATCACGGAGGGCCTGTGAAATTTTTATCGTATGCAATTCTCTCATTTTTTCCCGCTCTTCAAGAAGAAAAATATTCTCTAAAAAATCTTGTCTCTCTCACTCCCAAAATTTATCAGAGAAGTCCACAACTCTCTCTGTAGTTTTCAATCCCTAAGGAGAACATAAAAGGCTCTTTTGTGGTGGTGTCCACATTGAATTGTTGATTTTTTTGGTGTTGTTCTAAGAAGAGTTTGTGATCATTCGTTGAGAGGAATTCATGAAGATCTTGTCTTCAAGATGTTAGTAGTTTCCAAACCCTAATTTCTTCTCTATTACAAAATTAAAACATGTTGTGTTTTATGTTTAGAATGCATAATTAGGTTCTGTAATTTTAGTTTTATGTGAAACTAAGAATTGGGACCCCGTTTCTGTATCCGACCTCACAATTCTTCATAAACTTATAGTTTGCAAGTGGATCTACAAGAGGAAAAGAGGTATTGATGGTAAGGTACAAACCTTTAAGGCTAGACTTATGGAAAAGGGTTACACCCAGGTTGAGGGAGTTAACTACGAGGAAACTTTCTCACCTGTTGCCATGCTATAGTCTATCTGGATACTCCTATCCATTGTTGCATATTATTACTATGAGATTTTGCAAATGGATATTAAGACTATCTTTCTGAATGATAATCTTGAGGAGACCATCTATATAAAACAACCAGAGGAATTCATCTCCTAAGGTCGAGAGCGAAAAGGTTTGCAAGCTTAATTGGTCTATTTATAGACTAAAATAGGCTTCTCGATCTTGGAATATAAGGTTGATACTGCGACCAAATCTTATGGCTTTGATCAAAATGTTGATGAGCCTTGTGTTTACAAGAAAATCATCAACAATTCAGTAATTTTCTTAGTGTTGTACGTAGGCGATATCTTACTTATTGGAAATGATGTAGTTCTCTACCCGATGTAAAACCGTGGTTAGTGGCCCAATTCTAAATGAAATATTTGAGAAAGACACAGTTTGTTCTAGGGATTCAGATCTTTAAGGATCGTAAGAACAAAATTCTGGCCTTGTCTTAGGCATCATATATTGACAAGATACTTATCAAATATTCGATGCAGAATTCGAAGAGAGGTTTATTACTTTTCAAGCATGAAATTTTCTTGTCTAAGGAGCAATGTCCTAAGACACCTCAAGAGATTGAAAAGATGAGATAGATCCCCTATGCATCTATTGTTGGCAGCCTAATTTATTCAATGTTATGTACTAGATTTGAAATTTTCTATGTAGTGGGGATAGTCAGTAGATATCAGTCTAATCCAGGATTAAATCACTGACAGTAGTTAAAACCATCCTCAAGTATTTTCAAAGAAAGAAGGATTACGTGCTTGTGTATAGGTTTAAGAATGTGATCCTTATAGGATACATTGAATCTGATTTTCGGACCGATAGGGATTCTAGGAAATCCATTTCAGGATCAGTGTTCCTCTTAACAGAGGAGTTGTAGTCTGGAGAAGCACAAATCAAGGTTGCATAGATGACTCTACCATGGAGGCAGGGAATGTAGCGGCTTGTGAAGCTGCCAAGGAGGTTATATGGCTTAAGAAATTTTTAATTGATCTAGAAGTTTTTCCAGACATGTCAACACCCATCACCCTTTATTGTGATAATAGTGGTGTTGTGGCAAATTCCAGGAAGCCTAGAAGTCATAAGTGTGGAAAGCACATACAACGTAAGTATCATCTCATCCGAGAGATTGTGCTTTAAGGGGACGTGATTGTCATGAATATAGCTTCAGAGCACAATGTTGTTGATCCATTTACAAAGGTTCTCACGGTGCTAAAGTTTTTTAAGTTCACCTGGAGAGTCTAGGTCTACAGGACATACCTCATCTAGTATAGGACAAATGGGAGATTTTATTGGGCGTGTAGTGTATACCCCAGTTTATTGTTTTTGTGTACCATACTAGTTTGTACTTTATATTTGTACACCTTACTAGCTTTAGGACAAGTGGGAGATTATTAGGGTTGATGCCCTAAATCTCGTGATCCTGTACATTGTATTTTTACAAACATGTTATTTATTTAATAAAATAAGTATTATTTTATTGACATTTAATTTCATTAACCCAAAACCAATAAAATAAGATCCAAGGCTGTGAAGCCTAAACATGTACACAGAGAAATATAGATGGAACATGTTCAAATGATAACTTGAACAGTTTGTAGTAGATGAATAAGGTTGGGTACCTTATCTTGGTGACACTACGGATGCAACCCGTTTTGTCATTGTTACAATCATTGTAAAGTGTTACAAATGATATGATCTTAATCATTCATGTGTAGACATGCGAGTGAGGTATTCTATACAAAGAGTTTGGATAAGATCAGACCACAAAATGAATAGTCTCTCTTTATAACACCGTTGCTAGAAGAGACTTACATTTCACCAGGATGACCATCGGTGACTTGACCTTAATCTTGAGTGAGTTGTGAACTCCTACCTATGAGGACGGTCCTTTGGTCTATGTAGGTGAGAGTGGCCAGGTTCGCCTACTCAATATGCCTACAATTTTGGGGATTCGTTTGATTGGGGAGTTAGGAACACAACTACATAAGAAGAAATTTACATCTTCCCGTTGTTAAGGTAAGCAGATAATTGCTCCCTTAATGGCTAATTTCGGGTGTTGAACAATGTGGCACCACACACTTTTCTGACTCAAGAGGGGTTAAGCTATAGTTAGATTATGACTAATTGTTCATTAAAGGGATCAGTGATACTTAAGAAGTTTGATGTAACTATAAGGGTAAAATGATATTTTTGACCCAACTGTATTTGTGAACAATTTTTAAGGGTCAACGCACTGTTGATTCGTTATATCCAATGGACAGAAATATATCTATAGTGCAAAGAGTGCAACTGTCAGTCTTTCGTGGAGTGGTGGAAAGTTAATGAAGGTTGATTAATTTAATTGAAGAGTCTAATTAATTTATCTTATATCATTGGAGCTTCAATCTACAGGTCCATAAGATCTCATTGTTAGCTCGATAAGGATTAATGAGAATCGAATTAATTATGGATTAATTTGAATTGTTCAAATTAGTTAAAGAGAATTAATTATATATGATACAATTAATATAATGTATGTGATACATTATATTATATAATTTTAATAAGAGAAAAAAAATATTTGAACATGATTCAAATATTAATTATATGAATGTGATTCATATAACAATTATAGGTTTTAATATGAATATGATTCATATTAATGCTATAAGTTATATGAAAAAATAATCAACTATAGCTTATATTATATGTGATATAATATAAACTATAGGTTATATATTATATGTGATATAACATATGGTTTATTATTAATATATATTAAAGTAGTTAATATATATAAAATTCAAATTTGAAAAATTTGAAAAATTAACTTTCAATGGAGTTAATTCTCAAATAAAGGAGGAGTAATTTGGATAACTCCCTCAACCTTTCATATATGTGAGATACACAAAGAAAGGAAATAGTACGTAAAACAGTTTCACAGATTTCTGTCCATCTTCATCAGTTTAATCTTTCTCCCTAATCTCTCTGTTCTTTCAACCAGGAAAACCCCTCCCTTCACCAAAATTAACCCATAGAAGTCCATACACTCTCTGTTGATTCTCACCTTGAGAATAGCTCGAAATTCTTGTGGTGGTGTCCAAAAGGAGGCTTCAGTGTTCATGGTCGATCTGTTTGTCAGGAGAAGATCAAGTTCATGCTGTGGATGGGAGAGGAAGCAAAAAGACAGTTATTCAAGGGTTAGTATTATGTTTCCCCTTTTCCTCTATAATTTCACAGTAGAAAAGCATGCTTTGTTCTTTTTCTTTATCCATGTTTTCGTTACTCTGTATACTTAAGTTATGTAAAGTGAAAGTTAGAGACATATGACATTCGATTGCTTCTGTTTTGGGGATTCAAATCCCTTCACATAGCAATGTAACTGGAAGATTACCAGAACGCCCACGATCTTTACACCATCGAAGCATAGCAATCATCCCATAACATTTTATATATATGCTCAATCATATCATAAAAAATTTGATTAGGGTGATCGATTCGAAGGCAAACCAATAATAAGACACTTACCTCAAATTTAACCCAAATAATTATTCGAGCAACATAAGCCTTATAATCTCCATAACCTTTGAATTAAATTCTACGACATGAACCAAAATAAATTTTTAATCTTTAGGTTCACTTTCCTAAGCATTCAATCATGCCAAAGTCGCCCATAAAACATAATAACTAATTTATATAAATTACTCTCAAATCGAGGGAGTCACAAAGCCCCAAATCTTACCAAAATTCTTGCTGGAATCAAACCTGACCCGCTAGACAGCATGTCTTTAGTCTTAAAACTTCAAATCTAACCTTCAAAATTACCAAAGAACCATGAGTTTAAACCATACCCAATGTATAACCAAAATAATTCAAGATACCCACAAGAAAACACCCAAAAACTCACCCAACTAGAAGGTCCAGCGAGCGGTAGTGTCGAAAGACGGTGGTACAGGTGAAAATCGATGCCGACTGCAAAGAGAGAGAGGCCAACATTCTATTGAATATAGGAGAGAGAAATACTTGATTGTGTGCCTAACGAATGAGAGAGAGAGAGAGATTTGATCGTGAACAGTTGATGTCAGAACGATGATGGACGTTGACGACTTGGCGCAAGGTGGACGGTGACGGGGGGAGATTAGGCTGAGATGAATGGACAGTTGACGAGTGGGGACGTGGCTGAGTGAGAATGATATGAGCGTCTGGAAGGTCGAGATGTGGCAGCTATCGTAGACACCAATCGAAGGACAATTGACGACCTGAGAAGGAGAAAGAGGCAGCATTGATCGGCTGAAAATAGAGAGGGAGGTAGTGGGGAATTTCTTCACTAAGAAGAAGATTATATATAAATATATAAAGGAATATATGGCACCAAGAATTTTTAACAAGAGAATTTCAAAGTCCAAGCATGGTGGAACATCAAGTTCAAAGAGGAGTATAGGTAAAGAGGTTCTACAGACAGAAAAAACCAAGTAACTAGAAGAGTCTGTTGCTAGTTTCAAAGGTAGACCTCTGTGTTCTGACTATAACAGATATCATTTTGGACAGTGTCCTAGTAGGACATGAATTTTCTATAAGTGTGAACAGATTAGTCACTTTAGAAGAGAATGTCTCGGGCTGCAAGAGGTTGTGGATATGCAAGAAAAGTCTGAAAGCACTAGAGATAAGGAATAGTAGTCAAGTTCAAGTGATGAACATGTAAAGTTTAAGTTATTTTAAGTGTTTAAAATAATGTAAAGAACGATGTACTAAGGTTCAATTGACAATAGCTGTCATAAAAGGGTTGATATATATAAAAGAACTCTTAATAAAGAGACCCATGAGCGGAAACAAGATCATTCCAAATCCCATTGTGATAGAATATACACATTTACAATCAAACAGTAATAGTTATGCAAAAACTCTCAATTACATCATGCTTCAAAAGAGAAAGTACTAAGGTTCAAGAGAACTTACCCTTGAAGAACAATTCTTCTTGTTCCCTCGAACTTACTGCATGATCGTTCACCAACACGAACGAATCTACATTTGAACAGTAATCTCCTCAACAATCTCCTTGAACAAGAACAAATCTACACTCGTCCCTCGAACAATAAGAAGACACCACCAGAAGTCCACCTCGGTGTGAGAATCCAGGAGTTGTGAGCTCTATAGGATTTGATAGAGGGTAAGAGAAATTTGATAGATCGTGTAGACGATCAAGTAAGTGGGAGATGTTTAAAGTTTATTGTATAGACAGTGTACTCGATCGTTTAGAAAGCAAGTGAGTATCATATAGAAAACTCTTACATGATTGTGTATGTTCTCAAGCTATTGTATAGCTATATCTTTTGATCGCACGATTCACAATCGCTTAATGATCGCCCTTGTGTAAAAATGAAAACAATTTTCATCTTAACCGTCAGTTACCATAACTGATCACAACTTCCCACTAAGTTGATTATGGGAGAAAAAATCGTAACTAATTATCCTATAATTGATTTAATTGCAAATATAATCAATATATTTACACCCTATAGTTTTAATATCACATCTCATGCAATATATAAACCATAGTTCTTTTTCTCCCTTATAACATTCAATAATAATTCCTCTAATTAATGTATCTAATACATTAAGTCAATTATATCTCATATAATTGATGCAATTTAATTATATCATATATAATCAAATTTCCTCTTGTTAATTTGAACATTTCAAACTAACCCAAAAATTGATTCTCAACATGAATCCATTGAGCTACCAAGGGGACCTTATGGACCTGTAGCTTGAAGCTCCAACAGTATGTGAATAACTGACTAAACTCTTTAAGTACAACCATCAACAGTACGATGACCCTTTAAGACGGACAACCATCAACATTAAGCTCCAACTCTTTAAGACGGACAGTTACACTCTTCGCACTATAGATATATTTTTGTGTCCATTAGATATAACCAAACAACAGTACGATGACCCTTCACAAATCACTCGTAAGTACAACTAGGCCAATTTATCGTTTTGCCCCTATAATTACATCTAACTCCTTAAGTACCACTGATTCCTCTAACGAACAATACATCATAGTCCTATATGAGTAAATCCTTCTCGGGGCAAGAGAAGGTGTGTGCCATATTATTTAAGTCCTGGAATCAGCCCTTAAGGGAGCAATTTATCTACTTACCCCTAAATCGGGGAAGGAGTAAATTCTGTCTTATGTAGCTGAGTTCCCTACTCCCCAATCAGATGAATCCTCAAAGTGGTAGGTTTGAGTCGACGATTTGGCCACTCGTACTCATACAAATCAAAGGACCGCCCTCATAGGCAGGAGTTCCCAACTCACTTAGGATTAAGGTTATGTTACCTATGGTCATCCTAGTGAAATGAAAGTCTCTGTCATGAATGATGTTATATAACGAGACTAAACATTTTGTGGTCTGGTCTTATACAAACTCTTTTGTATTGAGCATCCCCACTCGCATGTCTAATACATGAATGGTCATGATCAGATCATTTGTAGTACTTTACAACACTTGTGACATCTACAATGCGGGCCACACTTGTAGTGTCAACAGGATAAGATTTTCCTCCTTTATCCATCTACTACAGACCATTTAGATTATCACTTAAAGCACGATCTACTTGTATGTCATCACATATATGCTTAAGTAACAACGATAACCAGGGATCTTAGTTTATTGGTTTATGGTTAATGCAACTAAATATCTCACATATCTAAGACTGTAGTAAAAAAAATATCTCATATTATTACATCGCATAATGTTTGTTCATACACATGTTTACAAACTACTGGACCCAACGAGATTTAAGGCATCAATCCCAACAATATGTTGTCGTCACATCTCCTCTTAAGTGAAAGAGGTAAGCTCGATATATATATATATATATATTCCCTTTAACCCTAACTCCACCAATAAAACCCTAAATATATAAATATCATTTTCTTTTTCCCTCTCAAAGACCAAATTCTCAAATTTCCAATTATTTTATTACTTAACTCAATTTTTTCAAATCTTCTACAATATTTCCAAATTCACTATCACTTTAAAATTTAAATCAAAACTCCACCAGTAATTTCTTTAGAAATTTCATTCAACACGATTTAACACAATGACCATTTATAGTTATTACCTTGACACCAAAGACGAGTCGAAACAAGGGAAAGTGAAATCCAAAAACAGAGGAGACATGGTAGGTGATTGGTAAGCCGATGTTCTGACTTTTTAGTTTATCACACTACGAATGGACATTTATTGCTGAATCAAACTAACAAGATAGGTCGGCTGGAAAAGTTCCCCAATGCCCCCTGAGTGGTCAGCTAAGTCAAATTCCAACATGTTTGCGTAGGTCTTTGATATAAGAATAATTTAATGCATTAGAGAGCTTAAAGCTCTATATTCTCTCACTATTATAGAATACATCAACTATGCTCTTTTTATGATTAAATATGTAAACGTTAGTTTATCAAGAATACACAAGAAAAACACTTCTGATTGTTGATTCATTGCTTGAAATGGCTCCCCTATCACAACAAGGTAGAGCTAACCCAACATTCTACCGCTCTCTAAAAGGCCAGCCCATTCGACAAAGTTTTGGGGAAAAATCAAATAAATAATTAAAGATTGAAATAATCTGAAAAATACATAAAGTTGAACATAGTCAAATAAAAAATTGAAAGATTTCGTTGAAATTGTCTTTCAATTTAAAAATTTTAGAAATTTTTCATAAGGACAAAACTCATCCATTTTTTAAAATGGAAGGTAAGAAAAAGGCAAATCTAGAATTGGACCAATGATTTGAGTGATGCATCCCAAGTTTTTTTTTTCAAGCATGGAACGCAGTGTATTTTCCTTTGATAAATAAGAAAGTAATTGTTGACATTTTTCGAGAATTTCACGTAGACCTCTTTGAGATGAATGACCTTTTTTTGTAAATTAAAAAGAGTTATTTCTAACCATTTTGTAAAAAACTTTATCCTCAAAATTCGACTCAACTTGTAATTTACCCTCACATAATATGTAATGAACCACGTGCATGAGACGTTCCAACTTCCCGAAATGAAAAGATTAGTCTCGAAAGCCAAAAAGTTAATGAACTTTTCATCTCAAAATAACAAAGAAACAAAAAAATATTGAACTTTTAAAAAGTGAATTGTTTTAGTTACATTTTCTCACAAAAAGGGACAAAAATACCAAATAAAACCAAACATCCAACCAAAACCAAATCCTTTTAATTCCTATGATTCTATCACCTAACTAAGACCTAACTGAAAGCGTTCTTCTTTGTTGCAGAATTTCTTCAACTTTTATGACGAACGCAGTGCTTCAACACTCTCCCAACCCCAACATTTTACTTATTCAAAGCAAATCTTCAGCTACGCCTTGAAAATTTTACTCATCTCTCTTTGTTTTGCCTCAGAGTTGCATCGTTCTTCAGCTTTTCCAGAGAAATGGGGATGAGCGTGTGGGATTACTGTGTAGAAGAGGCGCTTGCGAAGCTTGGATTGCTTCAATTGCTCAGGTCTTTGAGACCCATTACACCATCCCTCGAGAAACTCAATCCCGAAGCACCTATTGAAGCGAAAGAAGATGATGAATTCGAGGTGTTCGATGAATTGCAACCATGGGATAGGGCCTCTGTGGAGGTTGAAATTGCAGAGTCCACTGTCCAGAAATGGCTTCTTGACATTCCCAGTTCCGGTATGCTTCCTTTTGCTTTTATTATGTGGGAATGAGATGCATTACAACTTGAGTCCCATTTTGAATTGTTCATATTGCCTGTGCTATGAGAGTCAATAGAATACAAATGCTTTGTTATATATTCCATGCATGCTTTAATTCAAAGAAGTCCGACCATTTCAACTGTTATGTGCAAATAATTCGGCAGTATTTAAATACTATTATCCTACCTAATTACTGTAGGAGAGAATAAAATAATAGGGGAGTCGGAATTATGAATTGATAATTAAGAACTTATCCTGATCCACAAGACAACTAAAATGTCGTGGGAAACAAAATATACTTGGGGTTGGGTTTCCGAAATTGGATTCTCAGCATTGTTTATCTTATATCAAATAGTTTAGGTTAGGTACAATGGTTTAGTCCTTGAATTTTTTTTTTTGGAGATTTTAATAGGTTTCTAAACTTTCAATTTTGTACCAAATACGTTCCTTAAGTCTCAAATTTTCTAATAGGTCTTTGATCTCTTCACCATTTTTATAAACTCAGGATCAAAGTCCTATAATTTTGTTTTTAATAGGCTTGTGAATTTAAAAAAAAATGTCAAATAGGTCCCATAATTATTAAACACAAAATTGAATTTCATTGAGTCCCTTGGTTTTAAATTTCTGTTTATAAATCACTGACTTAACTCACTCTTAGAACCCTTTCTTGAAATAGCTTGAAAACCATCTGAAATTTCCAATCAATCAGAAAAGAGAGTTATTTCTTCCAATTTCTGTCGGTCTAGTTTTGCTACCCTACCTCTGTACCTGCTATCAACTTCTACCTTAAACCTCTTACTTTCTATGGAAACAACACCTTCTGGCTGTTGACTACTTCTGATGGATGCAAGCCTCTCTTCTGTCACCCTCTTTATCGTCTGCGACCAGAACAAAAGGATGATTTGTTATCAAAATGTTAGTATGGAGATTTCTGTCTTATACAAAGTAGGCGTCTCATGAGTTCTAACTGATATATTGGAGACAGTGAGAGATCTAATCATTATATTGCAGACAGTGAGAGATCTAAGCATTATATTGGAGACAGTGAGAGATCTAAGCATTTAGTTCCAAGGTCTTTGAATCATCCTACGTTTGGATGTGATTAATTTTTGTGGAATTGTTCTAATTATGTGGCCAAAGCAAATCAAGAAAACATTTCAAAACAATTTTTACTCATACTCTCTGACTTGAATGGTGGTGCTTATTGTATTATATAATAGCTAGTTATGAGCAAGTCTAGGCATTTGTTTGGAGTTTCCTTTTCTTGAGGTGCTTTCCCTTTTTTTTTTTTTTTATATATATATATATATATTTTATATTTATATATGTATACCTTTGTATATTCTCTCATCTTACTAACTGAAAGCTTGGTTTCTTACCAAGAAAATAATTTCCTTAGAAGGGTACAACTCTTTAAGAACAACGTTTAAACACATGCCTCGACCCATAACAAACTCTTCTAACCCTCATGTGCTTTATCTTTGATGTTACTTGGTGTGTCTTATAGTGTTTCCACTCTGCCGTATTATTACAATATCCCATGCACTTTCACGTTGTTGAAATTACTTTTTCCTGTGTAAAATAAATTAAATAAAAGGGTAAATTTTCATATCATCAGTGAAATTATTTTATATCTTTAAAAAGTGTCCTATATGTCCAACATTGTCATTGGGCTCTCTAGTATTACTGGGACGGTGGGACCTTTAGTTTTGATTCTTTCAATACACCTGGTTGGAAAAAACTACATGTTTCCTCAAAGAATTAATCTTTCCTTGTTTATTGTAAATTTGCTTTGTTCTTATAGGAGATGAGATTGTAACCAAAGGTGGTGCCATAAAATGTCTGGTGGAACATCCTCATCAATTCAAAAAGTTAGTTCTATTTTCTGGAAATGATTATCTGGGATTAAGTTCCCATCCGACAATAGGAAGAGCAGCTGCAAAGGTGTGTTTAAGGATGTTTGACTCTTCAAAAGAAATTCTTGCCACCATTGTACATGTATTTTCTTAATTCTTTTTGTAAAGTGCCTGAAACTCCATTCTAAACCAGGCAGCCCTAGAACATAGAATGGGCCCCAGGGGTTCTGCTCTTATATGTGGATATACCTTCCATCATAGGCTGCTAGAATCATGCTTGGCCAAATTAAAGAAGAAAGAGGTATGTATTGAATGTTATATAGTATGTATGCTTTAATCAGAAGTACTCTCATGGAATGTGTACACATTATGAACACAGATAAATGCTTGGCCAATTACTGATTATGGATTTCAGTGTTAACAGAACACAAGACATTAGTCTGATTAGAAAGGCCTCATAGTTGTCAAAACTTAGAGATGTCAAATGTTGTTCGATGAAGCAAGTCACAGTTAAATAAATAGAAGTTATAATATAAGGGAAATGCAAAATACTATGATACAAAATGAAACACATTGTAAGAGTTAAAATCTTCAACATATGTTTCTGATAGATGATTAAATATTGATCTAGTTTGGTAACCTAAACACAAAAATGACCAGTTTTTACTCTGATACTCCACCGTGACTATATGGCCATCAATGCAAGCACCTGTCTGAAGGTGCTCTAGCAAGAGTCGCTCCTGATGCCTCTCCTTTTACCATAGGTGAGCGCCCAATGTCAGTATAAAGATACTGTTTCATTTAGTGAATATTTTGAAAACTTCAGCATTTTGATTAGTTGTCAAAATATTCATTAGGACAGTGAATGGTCATTTGCAATGTAAAATAAGAACAGGTAGGTGAATCAAAAGGTTGGAATTTTCTATATACATATGACCTGATATAAGTAAATTCACATTATTAAATGGCTACATAAATTTTAACTGTATAACATTCCTAATTTTACTAACTAAACTGTATATGTAAATTACTTCAGTATAATTACTACTACATTCTACTTTCAACTGTGAAAACATTATTTATCCTCATTGAAATAATATCTGTCTCCAAGTTTTTTGAGCATTATCTCATTGAAGGTATATAAATTCAATGTAGACAGCGTGCTTAGCTTATATTTAGGTATGACCATTTAACAATTTTTTTTTTCTGGACTATATAGCATGAATAATGTATATGATGGAAGCAATTCTCATCTTGGCTCAACGTAGTGTTTGTAATTTGCATATATCATGGACTATGGGAACCTCTTTCTGATTCTTTTAGGTTTGACGCTTCTGTTGTTTATCAATATTTTATATATGCACTCAGCTGTGAAATAATTTTAATGTTTCTAGGATTGCCTTCTTTGTCCTACTGGATTTGCAGCCAATATGGCATTGATGGTAGCAATAGGAAATATTGGCTCGCTCTTAACTGAAGGCAAAGCTTTATCTGATGATCAGAAGATTGCCATATTTTCTGATTCATTGAATCATGCATCTATTATTGATGGCATTCGTCTTGCGGAGCGACAAAGAAATGTGAAACTGTTCATCTATAGGCATTGTGATATGGCACATCTTAATGATTTATTGTGTGTTTTCTTTTTACCTTTCTCTAGCTTCCTTGTCTATATGTTAATTTGATCTACTCAGATGCTTTATTCATGCTTTTCAAATTATAATTATCTTTTTTTTTTTTGGGCAGATCAAGTTGCACACTTACAAAGAAAGTTGTCGTAACTGATAGGTTGGTCCTGAATACAAGTGGATTTTTCTATTCTAACTTTTTTTTTCCATCCATTTTCTTGACTATATAATGGCCACTAACGAACCTTAGCTGCTCCAGTATGCGTACTTTGATGATATATAATTTATTCTTCTAAAATAGTGAACTTTTCATTGATATAGCAATCACAAAGCTTTAATATCTAAAGGAGCTCACGCGGAACATACCCCAATTAGAGTTAATTACATAAGGAATATTATAACAAGACAGTTTCTAAAGGGCAGTAATTAGATGCATTGACAGATTGATTTATATATAGTTTCAGATAGCTTTAGATAAGCAATGGAACTGGAGCTGTTATTTCAGAGGTAGGAAGTTACAAATTGATTTCCATGTTCA
The DNA here is from genome assembly GCF_027475165.1 of Benincasa hispida. Lineage (NCBI taxonomy): Eukaryota > Viridiplantae > Streptophyta > Magnoliopsida > Cucurbitales > Cucurbitaceae > Benincasa > Benincasa hispida. The sequence continues at coordinate 718,094 of NC_143489.1, read as the reverse complement.
TTGGCTAATCTTCGAATAGCTTAGTGCAGTGCTTGAACCCCTTGCAGAGGCTCGAAGGAGTAATAGACTTCTTGAGAAACAAGGTTGGAGGATCGGTTCTTGGGTGTCGAAAATGTCCAAAAAAAGAGTTAGTACAACAGATATTCGTAGGCTGGATAAGAAAGGAAGAAAAAAATCCTATGTGATGGTGGCTAATGGTTTCAACAAGACATCACAATTTCCAAATGTTGGAAGAGCAATTGTCTTTGTGCTCCTTTTCAAAGAAGGTGTCTATTAACAGTTCTGGGAGTGTTTCACCTGACCCTAGCTTGCTCATTTTGCTTGTCTAAAACTTCCTCCTCAGTCTTGACAGATAGTGAGAGTCGTGATATTGAAAAACGGAAGTTTTTTAAGTTAAGTTTAGTCAGAAGTAGAGCATTTAACTGGAAATTTTTGTCAGATAAGTCTCTGTGCTGATTAGTTTAATCTTATTCCCTTCATTCAGTCATACATGTAAGCATATAAAGGAGCCCTAAACTCATAGATTGTGTTGGAAATAGGGTTTTTAACCTAGGGGCATTTATGTAATTGTGTAAGATCCCTAGGGCTTCCTACTGTCTATTTATACAGTGAATCCTTGTGTATTTAGTGTATCAGTTTTAATAAGAAAAGACTTTATATCGTGGTTTTTCTTCCTGCACTAGGGTTTCCACGTAATCCTGTTGTTTTCTCTTCTCTCTTCTCTTTTTTAACATGGTATCAGAGCGCGGTGACGAAAACCTAGTTGTTATGGAAGAGAATCAACCTCAATTCTCCTCTATTGATAGGTCTTCAAGTTTCGACATGAGAACGGCAATCCGGGCAGCGGTAAAGGAATGTTTTCAGGACGCCCTACCGGAATTAATATCTGCCGTTCAGGTACAATCCTTGGAAAATCGTCCTCAGCCAACCGGGTATCACTATTCCGGAACAAGTCAGAATCCTTTTTCTTTTGTTCATAGTGATGTATGGGGTCCTTCACCGGTTACTACTTCCATGAAAAAACGGTGGTTCGTCACATTTATAGATGATCACACTCGTCTCACCTGGGTTTTCCTGCTCACTGATAAATCTGAAGTGTCCTCTGTTTTCCAACAGTTTTACACAACTGTCGAAACTCAATTTAAAACAAAGATTGAGATTTTAAGAAGTGATAATGGGCGAGAGTTCTTTAATGCCTCTTTCAGAAAATTTCTCGACTCTAAAGGTATTGTTCATCAGAGTTCGTGTGCTTACACTCCACAACAAAATGGAGTAGCTGAGCGTAAAAATCGGCATCTGGTTGAAGTAGCTCGATCTCTTATGTTATCCGCCACCCTTCCGTCATACCTTTGGGGAGATGCAGTTCTTACTGCTGCTTATCTCATTAATCGGATGCCCTCTCGTATTCTTAATCTTCATACCCCTTTAGAGTTGTTTAAAGAGTCTTTTCCTACTACTCGGTTGATCTCTGATGTTTCTCTTCGGGTTTTTGGTTGTGTTGCGTTTGTTCACTCCCATGGTCCAAACCGCACGAAATTTTCTCCTCGTGCTCAGAAGTGTGTCTTTGTTGGATATCCACTCCATCAACGTGGATATAAGTGCTATCATCCGTCATCTCGAAAGTACTATGTCTCTATGGATGTCACCTTTCTTGAGGATCAATCATTCTTTCCCGTTAATCATCTTCAGGAGGAGAACATAAATGAAGAAGAGACTAACTGGTCCTCTTATGCTATTCCTTTAGAGTCAGCGCCTATTCAAACCTTGTCTAAACCTAATCCTGATCATGATAGTCTGGTTCTTCCTACCAATCAAGTTCCTTGGAAAACGTACTACAGGAAGAATCTAAGGAAGGAAGCAGTGTCACCTGTTGAACCAGAATTGTCGGCTCCAGTGCAGGAGTCAGACCTGTCATCAGGTCCAGGTATGTGTATTCCTAATGATGTTGATTTATGTATGGAGGATGATGAAGGCAGGCATGACAAGGGGGAAGGGAGCAGTGATACTAAGAGAGTAATAGAAAGGGAAACTGTAGAGGATGGAATGATCGAAGTTACGGAGGATGAAATAGTCTGTGCTAATGATGATGTGGAAGTTACTACTGAAGTTTCTGATACACAGATAGTAAATCATGGTGAGAAGCCTGAAGAGGTGAAAGAACGTGATGCGTCACTTGATCTTCCTATAGCCCTGAGGAAAGGTACCCGTTCATGTACTAAATATCCTATGTATAGTTACCTGACATATAGTAATCTGACATCCGAGTTCAAGGCTTTTACTACTAGCTTGGACACTGAAGTGGTTCCAGATAACATAAGTGTTGCAATGAAAAAACCAGAATGGCGGTCTGCTGTTATGAAAGAAATGAGAACTCTGGATAAGAATAAAACCTGGGAACCGGTGACTTTGCCTGAAGGGCACAAAACAGTAGGATGTAAATGGGTGTTTACTATAAAGTACAAGTCAGATGGGACGATTGACCGATATAAGGCTAGACTTATTGCAAGAGGTTTCACCCAAACATATGGAGTGGATTATTCTGAGACGTTTTCACCTATGGCTAAACTTAACACGATCCGAGTGCTTCTGTCAGTAGCTGTGAATAAAGATTGGCCCCTACACCAACTTGATGTTAAAAATGCTTTTTTGAACGGGGAACTTGAGGAGGAAGTCTATATGAGTCCCCCTCTCGGGTTCAAGAGTCAATTTAAAAATAAAGTGTGTAGATTGAGGAAATCACTATACGGACTGAAACAGTCTCCAAGGGCCTGGTTTGACAGGTTCATGACGTTTGTGAAAGCACAGGGATAAGTTCAAGGACATTCTGATCACACTCTTTTTGTAAGAAGATCAACATCAGGGAAAATTGCTGTTCTTATTGTCTATGTTGATGATATTGTTTTATTTGGGGATGATGATGTAGAAGTCACAAGACTAAAAACAGAGATGGCTAAAGAATTTGAAATTAAAGACCTCGGGAAGCTAAGATACTTTCTGGAAATGGAAGTGGCTCACTCAAAAGAGGGTATATCAGTTTCTCAACGAAAATATATACTGGACTTGCTAAAGGAAACAGGTATGACTGGGTGTAAACCTGTTGACACGCCAGTAGAATACAATGCAAAAATCGGTGATAAGAATGATGGAATTCCTGTTAATAAAGAAAAGTATCAGTGGTTAGTTGGGAAGTTGATATACTTGTCTCACACAAGACTAGATATTTCTTATGCAGTAAGTGTTGTGAGTCAGTTCATGCAAGCTCCTTGTGAAGATCATATGATAGCAGTTGAACGTATTCTTCGGTATCTGAAAGGAACTCCTGGTAAAGGTCTAATGTTCAGGAAAATTGATAAATGATCTGTTGAAGCTTACACTGATTCTGACTGGGTAGGGTCTGTTGTTGACAGAAGATCTATGTCTGGATATTGTACGTTTGTCTGGGGAAATCTAGTCACCTGGAGAAGTAAAAAACAAGGAGTTGTTGCTAGAAGTAGTGCTGAGGCAGAGTATCGGGCCATGAGTCTAGGAATTTGTGAAGAAATCTGGTTGAAGAAAGTATTATCAGATCTCCAGCAAGATAATGAGCTTCCAATGAAATTATTTTGTGATAATAAAGCTGCCATCAGTATTGCAAACAACCCAGTTCAACATGACAGAACTAAACACGTGGAGATAGACAGACACTACATTAAGGAGAGGTTGGACAGTGGAAATATATGCATCCCTTATATTCCTTCGAATCAACAAGTTGCTGATGTTCTTACAAAAGGGTTATTGAGACAAAATTTTAATTATTGTGTAAGTAAGTTGGAGCTTGTTGATATCTATGCACCAACTTAAGGGGGAGTGTTGGAAATAGGGTTTTTAACCTAGGGGCATTTATGTAATTGTGTAAGACCCCTAAAGCTTCCTACTGTCTATTTATACAGTTAGTCCCTGTGTATTTAGTGTATCAGTTTTAATAAGAAAAGACTTTATATCGTGGTTTTTCTCCCTGCACTAGGGTTTCCACGTAATCCTGTTGTTTTTTCTTCCCTCTTCTCTTTTTTAACAGATTGTAATGTTAAATTAAAGGACAAAAGACTAGTGGCCTTTTATAACAAAGGCATTTGAATCAATCATAACTACCATTTGGAATAGATTTGACCTTGCATTACAACACCTGCATTTGCTGCTGGTAGGTGATCTTCATTCAAAATATGAAACAACTTTCCAGGGATGATGTTCCATTGGTATTTGGTCAAATAAAAGCAGCCATTTCAGTAGCTTATTTGGTAGTCGACAACTTTGGTGATTGTGCCACTTGATCTAATCTAATGTCTCTTGCAACATCATCCATTATCTTTCTACTGAATTTATTAGGTCCAAACATTTTTCCTTTGTCCTAACTTGAAGTCGGTGTTTGGCATGTATCCTATTCACAATACAGCTTGTTTAGCATGGATGGAGACTTTGCACCCATGAAGGAACTTGCAATGCTTCGCAAGAAGCATGGATTTTTGTTAGTTATTGATGATGTAAGTATCTTGAACTCATTGGTTTATGTAGAATTGTTTGAAGCTGTTCTTTTAGGACATTATGTTCTTTTGGAAATTGTTTGTTGCTATCAATTCCATTTTCGGTGTAAGGTGTATTATTTCTTTGGCACTATTTCATGTCTTCTGCATGTGTCTAGTTTGTTTGGCTAGAGCTTTCATATCAGGCGTGTAATATGTATTGTTCAAGTCAAGCTAAAAGCTAAATGTATGTAAGAATTATATATCTAACTATTGTTTATGCAAATGTCAGGCTCATGGAACATTTGTTTGTGGCAAAAATGGTGGGGGTGTAGCCGAGATGTTCAACTGTGAAAGAGATGTTGACATATGTGTTGGCACCTTGAGCAAGGCAGCAGGGTGTTTTGGTGGGTTCATAGCATGCAGGTAATTGTTGGTTGGTATACTCATTGTTCTCATTTGTTATATTAAATTCGGCTCACTTTAAAAATATCAAGAATTTAATTTCAGGTGCATTGATTGATGATAACGATCTACTTATTGGCTATCAAAAATGCCCATTGCTCATTGAGTCCATAACAAAATATTTATTTTCCTATGAAGTATGATCTAGATTTACCATATTTTGATATGGGAGGTTGGCTTCATTGTTGTCCTTTGAGACTTAGGCTTGAAATGAATAGTAGAATTTTTAGGGATTTGGAGCGAGCTTGGGAGATGTGGTTGTTAGCTAAGCTAGGTTTAATTCCTGATATGGGTGTTGGGTCTCAAAGAATGTTTGGAATTACTCATTAGATAGCCCTCGTTTATATCATTAGTTAGTTGGTTGGCTCCTTGGGTTTGGGTGGGCTGTTTCTTGTTAAGCCCGTTAATCTTTTGTTTTGTTCTTAGATGAAAGATTGGTTTCTCATTTGAAAGAATAAAAGATTTACTTTGTTTCTTTTACTTAGAGAAAATGATAATTTCATGTAGCCTGCTTTCCATCTACCTGTTTATGTGATTGTGCTCTGTTCCCTCATGTATCAACAGGCAAAACACATTCTATGCTTCTTTTCCATAGTTTTGGAAAATTAATTTTGATTGGCTTTATGATTTTCTTCCTTCGACACGAGCAGCAAAAGATGGAAATTGCTCATTCAATCAAGGGGCCGATCCTTTATATTTTCAACTGCTGCACCCATCCCTCTTATTGCTGCTGGCCATGGTAGAGTAGATTTATCATTCCAAAAGACTTAAGATTAACAATAATACTAAAATGCAAATCTCTGGAAGAGACTCTTAATGCACATTGTCTAATCTTATCATTTATCCAATCTTGAAATTCTATCTTCATAATTATACCATGTCTTAGCAGCCGCAGTCTTGGTGGCGAAGAGGGAAATGTGGCGAAGAAGGGAAATTTGGAATCGGGTGCAAGATTTTCGTGATTTGACTGGAATCCCCATCCAAAGTCCCATAATCTCTCTTATTGTAGGCAGTGAAGGGAAGGCATTGAAAGCCAGCAGGTGCTATGTCGCCCTTTCTACACATTAAATTATTGTTTCAACAGTATGCATTATTGTTTTTATTGTTATATTATTATTTTTTCTCTTTTGGAGAACAGGCATTTGCTGAAATCCGGTTTTCATGTGACTGCTATAAGGCCTCCTACAGTTCCAGCCAACTCTTGCAGGTTTACCATTTTCTTTGAATCTTATACAATTTTAGTTCTTGAGATATTTCTTGATTTATTACTTGTCAAATTTCATCTGGAGTTCACTGTGCATTACCCCGTTAAACTTTTTCATGTGATTCTTAAACTTCAGTATATGTGATTGTTCATTTCTTGGTGGATCTATTTCCTGCAGTTTCCACTCTATAATAAAAAAAACAAGACTGATTTTGATCCCTTGGGCCTTGATGAAATGATAGTTACATTTTTGTTCCATGCAACACAATGATCTCTGAATATCTTACTGTGTTTAAATGTATTCTTATTTAAAATGGAGCTGCTTTCTTTATGAGTATGCTCTTCAAATCCTCATGCTTCCTCTGCCCATTGTCAGTACCACTTGTCACATAGAAACCAATTAAATCTCCATCAAGAAGTTTGAGATGATGAATGTCAAAATTGAAATCAAAATTCTAGAAAATACTGTATTATAAGCCAACATGCTATGCATTGAGGATAAGGAATTGGGTCCAGTACCCCACACTTAAACTAACTTAAAAATAGTAGTTATGAGTTTCTGATTTGGACTAGCCAAGTTCTTGAGTATGAAATATAAAATCTTTATTTGGTAAATTGTTCTTGCAGTTCCATTCTTTATTATATTTATCTATGATGGATGTGAATTACTGTGTCATTGTGTTGTCTTCAACTCGCATCTCAGGCTTCGGGTGACCTTGAGCGCAACGCATACGACGGAAGACGTGAAGAAGCTTACCAGCGCACTCTTGCAGTGCATTAGGTTTCAAGATATCGCTATTAATGGTAATTCTAACAGGTATGCAAGATTATAGGTCTTGATTTCTTGAGCTCTCTCCCATTGGATTTCCTTGATTGTTTATGGAAATTCTGGAAAATCTCCTCTACTTCATTCTAACAAACAAGAGAATGAATAGGGTTATCAATTTTGGCCAAGCAGAAGCAAAATTTTGTATCCATTTGTAGTTATACTAGTGCAAGCACTTCAGGATACATATATATATATATTGTTATAAAGCGTATGAATTTATTTGAATCGGTGGAAAATCCCTTGCTTTTAGCCATTCAAACTACTTGCAACTCCAAAAGTATTGTAGCCCCCCACCATTGGCATAGTATAATTGCTTTGTGATTTTCATTCTCCTATCAAACGTAAATTTTTTAGTGCTTGTTTGTTTGCTTGTTATTTTTCTTTTATATTCATAAGAAAAATACTTGCATGCATCTCGAGGAGCATCTATCTTTGTGCATTCCACCAAATTGTCCTATCATAATTTGACATGTGGTAAATTATTCTTTTTTATTTTTTGAAATATTTTAATTATTTTTTTTTGTGTGAATGTTGGAAGAGGGAAGCATAATGATGGATGTATCAAAATATTACTCTATTTGTAATCGATTATAGTTCATTGGTGTAGTTCCACGATTAAGTTTAAAAGTAACTAGTAGATTGCTCTAAGAATTTGGCAATGATGGGTTTTAATAAGGCCTTTAAATTCAAGAAAACCCACTAGAAAATGAAAGTAAAAATAAAAATAAGTTATAAATCGTCACAACAAACCAATAAACCAATAATTTGATTGCTTTATGACATTTGATAAGTCTTAATTTATTCACTTATGCATCATTTAACATTTTCTACGAGTAAATTCTCCTGTACGATTAACATAAACTACCTTTTCAAAGTTGGAATTTTCAAATTTTTGTAACTCATATTTGTCGTATTAAAAAATAAAAAGAAATTGGTGTTCCTAGTATTTTTTTTGTATTATTGTTATTGACCAAGCAATTTTACTTGCTTGGTCACCTTAACGAAACAAATGCCATGCCATTGCAATACACTAACACCATTATAATCACTATTCCTTAAAATTCTTGTTGGTCAATTTAGGTTCTACAATACTAATTATACTTATATGGTATACCGTACCCCCAACAAAAACAAAGTGGTGGGAAAAGCACCTCTTAAGATACTGAGTAAATGAAGTTAGGCTGTATATAATAAAACTGTATATATTTTAAGCCCCAAACCCACTGATTAAGACTAACGAAGCCAAATCACTCACTTTCAGAAAATAGATCCAGAGATGATTTAGAGGTTGCAAGATCCAACAACCACTTATCTCTCATCAGCAACCATGAAGGAGTAGACGAAGCAGACCCCGAGCATTCCTTCCCTTCTACACCATCATTCTCTTGCTTTCCACATACCAACTGCATATACGGAAAAGTGGTGGGAAAAGCAGATTATTTACGTTCAAATTTGATTAAAAACTTCAAAATGAAAAAAGAAGATCAATGCAAAACTAAGACACCCTTTTCATACCCATTTGGGTTTTAAAATTGTACTTATTTTATCATGCATGGTTTTCACCTATCCTAATTGAACCTTTGAATTCTTATTTTGAAAAACCAAGTTCTTAAAAGCCTTTTTTGAGTTTCTATAACTTTACTTCAATTTGAAAACATCCTTAAAAAGAAGGAAAAAAAGTATAACAAAACAAGGAAACTAATGGATATTGATTGGTAATGATGTTTGTAAGGTTAATTTTTAAAAGACCAATACTTGGGTGCAACAACCTATGGTCATCTGCATGCATCCCTTTAATAATAAAAGGAAAAAAATATTTAAAAATGTTATTAAAAAAAAAAAAAAAAAGCGCTCAAGGAGTGAGAGATGCATACATTTGGCAAGTCATGGCAGGCGGTAGCGTTGGAGTGCCTTCTTTGGTAGGTGAGTGTACCACAGAAAGCAAGGTCGCAAGGTCCATGAGGAGGAACCTCATTAAGGTTGATGAGATTAGGCCTTGATGTGATATTTGAGATAGTAGTGGTGGTGGTGAGTGGACGCCTGGCCAATGGCTTAACAGGAGATGTGGGGTGGGGCCCAATTGAGGAGGGTGAGAGTGAGATCAGGCGTGGTGCAGCCGTGGTTGAGGAATTAGCTGAGGGTGGGGTTGGGACCACAAAAGGGTCATCCTGCAGCTGAGGGGACATTGCCATATTTGGCCATAGAAACGTACCCTGGGGTTTGCAAATCCTGAACCCACTCTTTAGCCTTCGGATTTTTGCTGCCTTGTCCTCTGTTTTCCCAACCATGTATCCCATATTACCGTCTTCTTCTTCCACCTCCTCCTCCTGCACTTGTTTTCTTCTTGCTCTCTTATCTTCCCGTTTTATCTCTCTTTTACTACTGTCTGATTTTGTTGGTGGTGGAGGTTGTGATGATCTTAATAATGGGGATGGTGGTTCTAATTCTGACATGTTTTGGTCTTCGAGGACTTTTGAACATAGAATCCTTGTCGTCTCCTGGCATTTAACATTTGTAATTAATGCAATTATTGATCGCATTAATGGCATTCCGGTCTATCTGAATAAAATATAGATCTCTAGATTATGGTCTACGTATAAACATTTGTTGAGTACTCAGAAGATTGTGTATATAGGTGCTCCTTTTTCAAATTTAATTTGTTTCCGGAAGCTAAGAAAAATTACAACATTTGTTTTTCTTCTTTGTTTTAAGCTTATTATATTTATCTATAAGTCTTGAATTTTCTGCACGTCTATTTTAAGTCGTGGTCCTTGTACTAAAAAGTAATATGATTGCAACAAATCATTCAATAGCTATTTCAAAATAAATAAACCATTCTTTCTCCAAAAAATAAATAAACCATTTAATATTTATCAAATAATTTGGCCTGTTCAATCCCTGACACGTGGAACTTCTAGCTACGTTATAATATCCCTCCGTAGGGAAGTTTTATTCCTTCTAAAAATAAAGAAGTATGAGGAAAAGTGCCATATAATTGGTTTGTATTTCTCCGATGGGGTGTGTTAAAAGTAATAGTGTGAACTTGTGAATTTCTGTTGTAAAGTTAACTTCATAATTTATTCTATAAATTACCCTCTGCCCAATGTATGAAAAGAAAGAAAGAAAAAAAAACAGAGAGAGATTTGCCCCAATTATCTTTTAGGACGTAAACAAAATTTACCACATGATTTCTATCATAAACACGTGGTTCAAGCAGATTCACTAAAACACGAAAATTTAAAACCACGTGCCCGATCACAGACAACAGCCAACAAAAATAAAAAGATTATATGTTTCGTGTTTGGTTACCTCCATTCCACGCAGTGATTGTGAAATTTCCATTAGCTGTTCCTCGATTTTTACTTTTTTATTCATCAATTCATTGAAGATTTCCTGTCATCGATCATATATAAAATGAAATAATAAGTAAGCGTAATTGGGCCTTGAAAGAACTAATTAGTCCGTTTCAAAATTCACCTTTAATGCAGTCAAGGAATGTTTTTCGTGCGCCAGACTCGTAGATGTAACATCAGAATTCGGTTGAGTCACGATATTTAAATCTTGTTGCTTAGCAGATGCCAGTTCTTGTATGTATCTGTGCATTTTACCCGATGAAACAATGCAAATAAAGGCCAATATTTCGGGAAAATCAAGCAGATAGAAAATTAGACAATGGATAAAGGATAGACTAGCGCTAAGGAGAATTAAAATCTGTATTTTTAACATGTATACAGTGATTACTAGAGGCAGCCAAATTCCAAATTTAGTAATTTTTTTTCAGACAGCTACTCCGGTAAGAACTTGGGGAAAGATATCAAGATTTCGAAGCCAGGAAAAATGACCATCTACATATATAAATAAACCATAAACAAAACAAAGAAAGATCTTACTTCTTAATTTTGGCAATCTCATTGTGGAGCTCCTTGATCTCCCTGGAACAAATGGGATCCTGAGTAGGGTTATCACCCAGCTTCCAACCAGGTGGCGGTGTCCAATATGGATCCTGCACTCCAGCCTCCCGTCTGATATTTATCAAATCGGCACTCTCCAGCCAATATTCCATTGCACCATCGGCATTATGTCGGCGACGGAATCTGTCAGTTCCACCAGGTGCTACCTTTCCGGCCATATGCTTCAGTAGATGGTCCAGCAAGCCTGTATCACCAATCAGCTTTCGAGCTTCACCTCTCAGGGCTGGCCTTAGTATTGGGTTCCCAAAGACTGCTCCTTTGGCCTTCATAATCTTCAGCATGTTTTCCTCCGCTAATTTATATCTTCAATGGAATGATCAAAGCAATCCATTAAGAGACAGCTAAACTGATTTGGAAGTTTCAAAGTTAAAAACGAGTAACTATTCGATTGTGGTTATGGTTTCTCACCTTTCGATGGACCATCTATCAATGGATTTCTTCAGTTCTTTTTTCCTACCAGTATTACGGAGTTTTACCCCATTTTTCTTTTCAGGAGGTGCATTCTTGAGATTCTTCTTCTGAATGTTTCTAGGGCTATAGCGCTTCCTCTTGAGGTTGTTCCGTCTCCCGTATGTGTCTTCGACCTTAAATATCTCTTCCCCATCCTCCTGATCTGTTTTCTTTTCCACTTCCCCTAAACTCTCGTTTTTTGCTTCTTCCAGCTGATCGATTGATTTTGACAAAACCACAATCTTTTTATCTTCGTGCCGACCTATGTATTGAACTTGCCGCCGGCTACCCCACTGGACCATCCCAGTGAACTTGAGTTCTGACCAGCAAATCCCCTTCTTCGAAGCTGCATTGTTGACCTGCCCACCCGAAGCCGAGCTTCGATCTCTCTCAGCGTTCTCCGGCGGTGCGATCCAAAAGCTCCAGGAATTCCTTCTATCTGCAATTTCCGTAGTCTGTATTCTCCGGTAGAGTACATCTCGAGCAATGTTTGTACTCATTATATACTTCTCATTGAGTCCAGGGAGCTCTTTTCCATTTGGATTCTCGCAGTTACGGAAATGTGTACGAAGCGAGTAAACACTTGGATATCTCAGGGATACATTGACTTCATCCTTGTCACTCACCTGCATTATCGAAATGAACAAGGAACGATAATGACATGAAATTTGATGCCCAAAGATCATAAATATGGGTTTCTGTGAATTTGGTAAAATACCATGACTACCCGGATTGCCCTTAGCTGTTCTGGGGCAGAAGATGAGAGCTTTGAGTGGTCTATTTCATAGAAAGAACCCACTTTTATTTGCTCCAGGTAACCCTCTGATTCATGAAAGCCAAATGGGAAGATGAGTCGCACTTATCCGAACGTTACCATAGTGATCGCATAGACATAAACTTAAATGAAAGCAAAGGGCAAAATGGGGACAAGATCGATGAAAATCTCGAAGCAGAAGGAGAGGAGGTTGTTGTCATTACCAGCGGTACATCTCGGGGTAGCCAGAGCTGAAGATGGTGGCAGTGCATGTCTGGCTGAAGCAGGGGTTTGTGCGGCGTCTACGGAGCTATGTTCCTGCTTGTCCTTCAAGTACATTGCTAATTTCATATCCTGCTCAAACAAAAACACAATATTTAACATATCCATTTTCTATTCGTAGCAAAAGTATACAAGCTACATATGTCGACTGCTAATATTATTACCACACCCACAAAACTCCCTTTAAATGCAAATAACCGAGAAACAAACCCTCCTACAATACTATATCCCAGACCATGCAGCTAAAACGGTTATTCATAGTAACAAACTCGGCTCCCTGTGTGCGCGTGTGTGATATTGCACCAAATATATATACAACAAAAATATGTTCTGAAAGAGAAATTTGCATTATAGGTTGTTACGTGCATGTGGTTTTCTAATCTCATCATTAGCTATATTTTGCTTTTTAGCTGCGACACATACACGGTGCAGAAAAAGTAAATTTTCAGAAGTAAATATCCTTTTTGGGGACATAAAAGTATGTGCATTAATTATGGGCGTACCATCTTTTTCTTTTCGCCCCTTCTTTTTTGTCTTTGTAACAAATGCTCCGTATGGATTTTTTTTTCTATATTTTTCTGTTCTATATTATTAATATTTTGTGTACATGCTTTGTATGTTTTGCTCAAGTAAACGAAACAAATTGTTCTAAAAAAAAAGTAAGTGTAATAAATCAAGTCATGGTTCGAATAAGGGTCCCTGTCTCTCTCTCTCTCTCTCTCTCTCTCTTTTTTTGTGGGGGGGGGGGGGGGTGGCGAGGAAAAGATTGAAATATATCTTATGCAAGGAGATTTTAGTGAAAGTTAAATTGTATCATTATATAGAAAAGAAAACCGTGGACATGAAGAATGTGAAAACGCGTGGGATTGCAAGTTGGGTAATATACGAATATATTTCAGTTGCAGGAGTGTATATATATATTAGAGAGAGAGAGATGGTGCAAACTTCAGCTGCATCATCAAGTACGCACGAGCTTGCCTCCATAATTCTGAACACCTGAAAAACTGTCCATGTAACGATTTGTTAACAGTGGAATCAATTAAATAAGAATTAAAAAATATAGTTAACCTAAAAAGAAATTAAAAAAAAAAAAGAAGCAAAAACTGAATAAAAGAAAGATCCTTATGGGACCTTGCATTTTGTTAATTTACGGATACGAATTAAATAAATACACATGGCCAAATTACAACTACCGAGGGTTTTCCTCAAATGAAAATGGGTGGTTTATGTTTAATTAAAAGGAAATCGTGAATCGCGGAAGGGCTTGGGGAGAGACATTCCTTCTGGGGATTCGTCCAATACAAAAGGCTTTATTGGTTTATTAACGGAAATGAGTTTAATATTGCGGCTAACGTGAGAAAAAGCTTACAAGCACCGAAATAGCAATATTTTCAGACCCTGAATTTCAGAGACAAAAAGAAATTGGCAGAGATACAGAAAACGAACAACGGGAGAGAATGGATTCAAATATTATTTCTATAATTGATAAATATTTAATGCAGTAGCAACCAAACAGACTCACTCAGTTGACTGGAAACGTTCTAATAATTGAAATACATGTCTAAAAAGGAAAACAAAAAAAACAAAGTAGAAACTAAAGTGAAAACAAGTACACGCAGCAGCAAATTAGGTCAAAAGATTATTCTGATCTTTTTGCGGAAACTTTCACTATTTTACTGTTTTTGCAACTCGAACATGATCGAAAATTAAACAAAATCGATCAGCTTCAAAATCCTACACTACGTAAACCGCAAATGATCGACACTTAAACAATCGACTCCAACTTATACACAACGATCTATCTAGCTCAAGTTCGATCAAATAATTAAAGAGAAAAGAAACATAAATAACAAATGTAGCCAGCCATATCAATTTGATCCATGTCCAGTTCTTGAAACGCCGTACGGATCAGATTAAAAAAAAAAACAGTGTACGAACATTTCAACAAAAAAGGTGTAGGAAAAGTCCAGCAAGTTCAACACATTGGAAGGAAAAGAGAGAAGTGTACTTACTTGGAATAAATTCAAAAGTACGTACACAATGAAAGAGATCAACAAACTGATGATATTAATTAAAGACTTCCATGGACATTCCAAACAAGAACCAAACAAACAATCTTAAACAGAAAATTACAACAAAATGAAACTCGATCGAGATCAGAAACATTAGAAAAAGAAGAACAGTACAGATTGAATTCAAGACTCATATTGATCATCAGGAAATCAAAGAAAAAGAGTGAAGAAAAGTGGGAGAAGAGATCGCAGAACCTATTCGAAAGCTTGAGGTTTAATTTGGGGAGAGAATTAAGAAAAAAAATAGAGCGAAATCAATTTCAGTTTTGATCTGCATGAAACCCAGGGGAGGGAGTGATATTTGAAGGAGAAGAAGTAATCATTAAAATTTTACCGGACGTGTTGCATCTCACGTGACCTTTCCCTTCCGTTCCATGTCCGTGGTCCCCTATCTACAACGAAGACAGTTAAAAGATTAAAATAAATTAAAATAAAAATTAACAATTTTAAATGACAGATTTACCCCCAAAACAGAATTTGCGCTTTTTACCCATAGGAAGTAGGGATGTAAAAAAACATTCGAGGACCAACAAAACCGATTAATCCAACCCTACGTTTGGGTCAGATTATCAATTTATTTGGATTTGGTTGGTTTCAAATAAATGAAAACTTTATAGTTTAGTTTGTTTATGGGTTCATCTAAATAACTTAAACTAAGTTGAACTTATTATTAACTTTAAAATGTATATTTTTTTTTTGTACCTATGGTACAATTATATATATATTTATTTTATAGTTTTATTTAATTTTATGTTCTGGATAATTTATTCTCCAACAATTCTTAAAAATAGTTTTTTAATATATTGGAAAGGAAATTTTCATTATATAAATTAAAATTGAGTTTTTAATTTTAGTTCAATAAATGAAAATAATTAAATCAAATTTTTACATATTAACATTTTACTTCTTGTTAGAATAAATATTTAAATAAATGACCCAAGTAACCCGAACCAACCCAACCCAAATATGTTAGCTGGATTGGATTGGGTTCATTTTTTAATAAGAATTATTTGGGTTGAAGAAATTTACAACTCGAACCATTGGATTGGGTTTAAAAAGTACTTAAACCCAACCCAGCCCAATATACGAACACTCATTTTGAAAAGGATGTGCACTTAGGAAAAAAAACTCTTTCGAATATAGTTTCAATTTCGTAATTTGTTTAGATTTTCATTCATGAGTTTTATTGTTTTTATTTGCTATTTAGATTTAGAAATCAGAATGTTAAATTTATACTGAATTTGAATTTCATTTTTATTCGATCAATCAATAAATTTTCTCGATGGTGTTAATGTTAACTTTTTAATGAATTTAAAGTAATTGTGATATGGAATTTGTAGTTAATTTAATGGGATGGCAAATTAGTGAAACTAATTACAATAAGAGGTAGGGGATTCGAACCATCAACCTCTAAGTTATTAAAAGATAAATATGACATTTTAAAATTATAGACCAAATATAAAATAAATTAAAAATTCAAGTGAAAAAATATAACATTTTGAAACCTATAACTTAAATTGAAATTTTACTAAAAATTCAACAACTAAAAATATTTGTTTTCTTTATTTTATTTTTTTCTTTCATCGAAGTAGTAAGTATAGTGTTTAATCTAATATGTGTCTAAACTTTAATATATCTATTTAGAATTATATATCTAATAAGTCTCTAATAAATTTCGGAGCTTTAAAAAGTGTCTAGTTAAATACGTACCCTTTCAATTTATTGTCTAATAACTAAGTCTTTTAACTTAAATTTTTTTTTTAGAGCTTAGGGTTCCTAACTTTTAAAATTTTGTATTACATTTAATTACCTTTCAATATATTTTTTTAATAACTGAACTTCTGAATTTTAAAAATTTTAAAATATGACAAGAACTTATTAAAGAATAAATTGAAAGCTCGAGTGTTAGATATTTTTAAAGAAGAAGTTGAAAGCTCGACTGTTAGATACTTTTAAACTTTCATGTTCTAGAAAAAATTTAAAAAAAAAAAAAAAAAAACTTCTAAATTGAGGAATCTATTAGATAAAAATACATTATATTTGTAATTTAACATTTTTAATTATATACCAAATATATCATTTTTTTTATTCAGATGAATAATTTAGTAAAAGAAAACAATAAAAAATTGAACTCTTTTTTCCCCCTAATTATCAAAGATATATATATATTATGTTCGCCTTTTTTTTTTTGGTCCAAATAGAAGTCCCGTGATAAAGAATGGATAATATGAATTCTATTATGAATATTATAATAAAAAATAGATGTCCATTGTTTAGTGTCTTAAAGATTATGTATCACCTTTCATGTCGTCAATGTGGCTTATAGTTATTCATGTTTGGTGTCCATGTAAGTCCACATCCTACTTGCCACTTTGCCTATAAATAGTGGCATTTGGTGGATCTTAAAATCACATATACATTGGTGAGAATTCTACTTCCACTAATTTTCATATTATCCAATTTCATGATTTTGGTTATTTTATGTTTTTAGTTATTTTATTTTATAATTTTAGTTTTTATTTATTTATTATTATTATATAAAAATATTATTATATTATATTTTTCATATCCCCGTTGTGCTCCTCAATTTCAAAATACGTTATCAGCACGAGTTTCTGTCGTTTCTCCTGCTAAAGGTAGGTTCTCAAGGTATGTCGGTTTTTTCCTCTTCATTATAATTAATAAATTTAAGGTCATTTTGCATATTCAATATCTATTAAATTTCTAACATAAGTACAATATTTTATGATAGTACTGTCATGACAAATCTCACAAAATTAGAATTTGTCACCCTTGATATTAACGGTAGTAATTATTTATCATGGGTACTTGATTCCAAAATTCACCTGGATGCTATGAATCTTGGGGAGACTATTAAAGAATGAAATATGACATCCAGGACAAAGCAAAAACTATGATTTTCCTTCGTCATCATATCCACGAGGGATTGAAAATGGAATATCTTACAATAAAAAATCCCCGTGTCTTGTGGAAAAATTTGAAAGAGAGGTATGATTATCAAAAAACAGTTATTCTTCCTAAAGCTCGTTATGAGTGGATGCACTTGAGACTATAGATGCAAGATATAGAAGGGGAATGAACATTATTTAAAATCAGTTCGAAATTGTTATTATGCGGAGGGAGAAATTGCTGATGTTGATATGTTAGAGAAGACTTTTTCTACATTTTATGTCTTGAATATGCTCATGCAGCAGCAATATCGAGAGAAAGATTTTAAACAGTATTCTAAATTAATTTCATGTCTTCTCGTGACCGAACAAAATAACGAGTTATTGATAAAAAAATCATAAATCTCGACCAATCGGAACGACACCATTCCCTGAAGTGAATGCTGGAAATTTTAATAAAGTGGTTGAGGTCGTGGTTGCGGTTGAGGTCGTGACCGTGGCAGAGGAAGAAATATTATTATTTTCGTGGTAGTCGTTTTAATCATTCAAAATTTCAAAAGAACCACACAAAATGATGATCACAAAGGAAAAGTTCCACAAGATAAGAGTTAAAAAAGTATTGAAAATAAATTCTTTCGATGCAGAATGGCTGGGCATTAGTCACATACCTGTCGCATGTCAAAACACTTAGTTAACCTCTATCAAGCCTCCCTGAAGAAAAAAGAGGAAAATGTGGAAGCAAATTTTGTATACCAGGATAATGACATATTTGACCCAACCCATATGACAAATTTGGATGTAGCAGACTTCTTTGAATCTCCTGAAGAGAAGATTGATGCAGTTGATGGAACATCAAGTGTTTCTTTTGATTTTGAGAATATCTAGACTTAATGTTATTGTTTTTTTTATCTATCTTCACGTTTTTTTAGTAATATTTGTATATTTTAAGTGTTATTTTTCTTATTGTAATTATTTTCTTTTTAATGAAGAAACATGAATCATTTTCATATGTTGGGTGTTTCAAAAATGAACAAAGAAGATCTATATCTGGTAGACAGTGCAACCACACATACAATACTTACAATAAAAAATACTTTTCCAAATTGACAATGCTGAAATCAAAAGTAAATACAATATCAGGTTCTGCAAACTTGATTGAAGGTTTTGGAAAAGAAAATATTATTTTGCCTAGAGGAACAAAATTTACAATTGATAATGCATTGTTCTCTAGTCAATCAAAGAGAAATCTTCTAAGTTTTAAAGATATACGTTGCAATAGTTATCATATTGAGACTGATAGTAAGATTAATGTAGAATATCTATATATAATATCCATTTTCGCAAATGAAAAACGTATGTTAGAAGAGTTGTCTGCTTTATTTTTTGGATTGTATTATACTCATCTACGAGTAATTGAAACATATGCAACAATGAACCTGAAGTTCATGAATCAAGACATATTTACAATTTGGCTTGACCGATTGGGTCATC
Source organism: Benincasa hispida (assembly GCF_027475165.1). Taxonomy (NCBI): domain Eukaryota; kingdom Viridiplantae; phylum Streptophyta; class Magnoliopsida; order Cucurbitales; family Cucurbitaceae; genus Benincasa; species Benincasa hispida. The sequence goes on along the minus strand of NC_143489.1, from coordinate 699,171 downwards.
CAGGATCTATAATAATGAGGAGAATTATTGAGAATTCAAATGACATCCATTGAAGAACCAGAAGATTCTTCAATCTAATAAATTATCATGTGATGCTTGCTCTCAAGGAAAATTGATAATTAGACTATCACCAACTAAAGTGGGGACTGAATCATATGCATTTTTAGAACATTCATAGTGATATATGTGGACCCATTAACCCACCAAGTGGATTATTTAGATATTTTATGGTATTAATAGATTCATCCAGCAGATGGTCACACGTGTGCTTTATTATCAAGTCGAAATCTCGCATTTGCAAAAAACAGCACAATTTCCTGATTATACAATTAAGACCATTCGTCTTGATAATGCCAGTAAAATTACATCCCAAGTTTTTGATAATTATTGTATATTAATCGGGATAAGTGTTGAACATCCTATAGCTCATGTTCATACATAAAAATGGTTTAGCAGAATCATTTATAAAACGTTTGCAATTAATTGCAAGACCATTAATTATGAGAGCTAAACTTCCTTCATCTATATGGGGACATGATATTTTATATGCAGCGTCACTTACGTGCATTAGGCTAGTAGATTTTCATAAGTACTCGCCACTACAATTAGCTTATGGTCATGAGCCAAATATTTCCTATCTGAGAATTTTTGGGTGTGCAGTGTATGTTCCAATTGCTCACCACAACACATTAAGATTGGTCTTCAAATGAGGTTAGAAATATATGTTAGATATGATTCCCCATCAATTACTAAATATCTTGAGCCCCTGACAGGTGATGTATTTACTGCACGATTTGTTGATTGTCATTTTAATGAGACAAATTTTCCAACATTAGGGGGAGAAATTAAGAAGTTGGAAAAAGAAATTACATGAAATGCATAGTTATTGTCTCACTTAAATCCCCATACAGATCAATGTGTGAAGAAACTCTTATTAAAGAGGACCTATGAGCGGAAGCAAGATCGTTCCAAATTCATTGTGACAGAAACGCCACATTCACAAACAAACATACATATACATTTACTAACAAATTACGACATACTTTTAACAATTAAATAACAAAGGACCGAGAGACATACCTCTTGAAGAACTTTTCTTCTTTGATCTCTCGCTCTCATCAGAACCAGCAACTCTCGCTGTCGTTGTGCATGCCAAGCCTATCGTCCACCAAATCTTGATGTCGCTCACCACCAAATGGTCTTCTACATGAATAGGCAGCAAGGAGGACACCACTACTCAGTAACCTTGGTATTTTCGGAGTGAGAATCTAAGAGGTGTGGACTCTGTTGGATTTGGTAAAGGAGAGGAGGAAACTACGATCGTTTACAAAGACCAAGTAAGTGGGGGAGATTTTATGTCTATCGTATAGATGGGTGCTTGATCGTTTAACAACGTTTAGTAAAACGAGACCGATCGTTTAGGAAATCTCGCTCTCGCGCACGATCGTTTAGAAAAAGCTATACAATTGTTTAGGTAATCTGCGCGTGTACACGATCGTTTAGGAAAACTTGAGCTATCGTGTATGCTCTCGTTAGCTAGATGATGGGCAGTGTACTAATCGTGAAGTGATTGTGCGATTTCTTTGCAAAATTAAAACTATTTTCATTTTATCCTTCAATTACGAAAACTGAATACAACCTACCACTATCTCATACGATTATGGAGAAAAACCACCAACAATTATCTCATAATTGTTTAATTAAAATAAATATAATCATATTATATTTATAACTTATAATTTTAATATCATATCATATGCAACATATAAACCATAGTCCTTTTCTCCTCCACTAGATATAAATCATATTTATATTCTTTTCCTCCAATTAATGTATCTTATATATCATGTCAACTATATCATATATAATTGACCAATTTAATCATATTATATATAATCAAACTCCCTCTTGTCAATTTGAATCCTCCAAACTGACCCAAAAATTGATTCTTAACTTGAATCCATTGAGCTACCAAGGGGACCTTATGGACCTATGGCTTGAAGCTCCAATGGTACGTGAATAGCTTACTAAACTTTTTAGCCACGAGATCCACCATCCATTAACTGCCAGGCATTCTATTAAAGACCGATAGCTATACTCTTCTCACCACAGATATATTTTTACATTCATCGGATATAACCAATCAACAGTACGATAACCCTTCACAAATGCTCGTAAGTACAACTGGGCCAATTTACCGTTTTGCCCCTATAGTTACATCTAACTCCTTAAGTACCATTGGTCCCTCTAATGAACAATACAACATAGTCCTACTATGTGACTCGGGCCATGAGAAGGTGTGTGGCGCCACATCGTTCAAGCCCCAGAATCAACCCTTAAGGGAGCAATCTATCTACTTACCCCTGCTTTAGGGAAGAAGTGAATTCCATCTTGTGTAGCTGAGTTCCCAGCTCCCAAATCAGACAAATCTCCAAAGTAGTAGGTTTGATTCGGCAATTTGGCCACTCGCACCCATGCAAATCAAAGGACCACCCTCAAAGGTTGAAGTTCCCAACTCACTCGTGATTGACGTTATGTTACCTATGGTCATCCTAGTGAAGTGAAGTCTCTGTCATGAACGACGTTATATAAAGAGACTATAACACTTCGTGGTCCGGTCTTATACAAACTCTTTTGTATAGGATGCCTCAACTCGCATGTCTTCACATGAATGATCAGGATCAGATCATTTGTAGCAAGTCACAACACTTGTAACTATTCTACAAAGCGGACCGCATCCGTAGTGTCACCAGAATAAGGTTTCCCTCCTATATCCATATACTACAGGCCATTTTGATTATCACTTAAGACATGATCCACCTGTATGTCTCCACATACATGCTTAAGTTACAATGACAACCAGGGATCTTAGTTAATTGGTTTGTGGCAAAGCAATTAAAACATCTCATGTTTCATAGACAATAGTGAAGAAAATATCATATATTATTACATCACAAGCGTTTGTTCAAAATAGTGTTTACAAACTACATGACACAACGAGAGTTTAAGGTATCAACTCCAACAATATGAACTTGAAGTTCAGAAAATAATTCATTTGCAAAATATAGCAAATCAATTACCAGATGTATTTATTGATGCGAAGAAAGTAACTAAATTCACATATACCAACTACAAATGTTCCATAAAAAATTGATATCCCAATACAACAAGTTGTCACTAATGAGTCTGGAACATGCTAGAAGCGTGGTAGACCAGTGGGTTCCAAAGATAAAAAATACTAAAAAACGAAAAATAATTAATAGTGAAAAATTGGTTGAGGATGTAAATACCCATAAAGAAATCCTCGACATGACTAGTGAGGAAGGTGAAATACCTAAAGATAATAATGAGATTTCAATAAATTATATCATGACAGAAAAAAAAAATGAAATCGAACTAATGTAATTATTGACAACATTTTTGCGTATAATGTTGCTCTTGATATATTATCTGAAAATGAGGATCCTGAACCAAAAGATGTTGAAGAATGTCGACATAGAAAATATTGGCTTCAGTAGAAAGAAGCAATACAGACAAAATTAAACTCACTTTCAAAATGTCAGGTTTTTGGACCTGTAGTCTGAACACCAGAAGGTGTTAAACCTGTGGGATAGAAATGGGTATTTGTGAGGAAAAGAACTGAAAATAATGATGTCACAAGATATAAAGCAAGATTAGTTGCACAAGGTTTTTCACAAAGACCTAGTATTGATTTTGAGGAGACGTATTCTCCGATGGTGGATGCAATTATAGTAAAATATTTAATTGGCTTGACTATGTATAAAAGTCTAGATATGTATCTTATGGATGTAGTCACAACATATATATATATGGATCTCTTGATAGTGATATTTATATGAGAATCCCAGAAGGATTTAAGGTACCTAAAACATATACATCAAATTTCAGGAAATGGTATTCAATAAAGTTACAGAGATCACTATATAGATTGAAGCAATCATGATGGATGTGGTACAATCACCTGAGTACATATTTATTGAAAGAAGGATATCAAAATAATCTAATATGTCAGTATGTTTTTATAAAGAAATCACAATCAGGATTTGCTATTATAACTGTATATGTTGATGACTTGAATATAATTGAAACTTCTGAAGAGTTTTCAAAGGCAATAGAATATCTTGAGAAAGAATTTGAGATTGAAAGATCTTGGAAAGACAAAATTTTGTCTTGGTTTGCAAATTGAGCATTTAGCAGCTGAAATATTTATTCATCAGTCAACTTATACAGAAAATTTTTTTAAAAGATTTTATATAGACAAAACACATCCATTAAATATTCCAATGGAAGTCCATTCATTGGATATAAAGAAATATATATTTCGACATCGAGAAGATAATGAAGAACTTCTTGGTCCTGAAGTATCATATCTTAGTACAATTGGTGCACTTATGTATCTTGCTAATAATACAAAACCAGATATTACATTTTCAATAAATTTATTAACTAGATATAGTTCTTCTCCTACAAAAAGACATTGGAAGGGAATTAAGTGTATACTCCCTTATCTCTGAGGAACAATCAATATGAGTTTGTTTTATTCAAATAAATCAAATTTTGATCTAGTTAGTTATGTAGATTCTGGACATTTATCTGATCTGCACAAAGCTAGATCTCAAACAGGTTATCTATTCACATGTGGAGGAACTGCTATATCATGGTGATCGGTGAAACAGACGATAACGGTCACTTCCTCAAATCATGCTGAAATCCTTGCAATTCATGAGACTAGTAAAAAAATGTGTATAGCTAAGGTCAATGACTCAACACATTCGTGAAACGTATGACTTGTCTTCTAATAAAAACCTTCCAACAATATTTTACGAAGACAACTCAGCTTGCATAGCTCAAATCAAAGGAGGATATATTAAAGGAGATACAATAAAACATATTTCACCGAAGCTTTTTTACACTCATAATCTTGAAGAAAATGGTGACATCACTATACAACAAATTTGTTCGAAGGATAACCTGACAAACTTATTTACAAAGATATTACCAATTGCAACTTTTGAAAAATTGGTGCACAATATTGGAATGCGGCGACTTAGAGATTTAAGTGATATTTTCATGAGGGGAGTAAATATATTGTATTTTTTAGGAGTATGTATTATATGAAATATGTACTCTTTTTTCTTCACTAAGGTTTTTCTTGTTTTTTCTAAGGGGGAGTATTATGAATATTATTATAGAAAATAGATATCTATTGTTTAGTATCCCAAAGGTCATGTGCCACTATTCATGTTGTCTATGTGCCTTATAGTTATTCATGTTTGGTGTCCATGAAAGTCCACATCCTACTTGCTACTTTGCCTATAAATAGTGGCATTCGGTGGATCATAAAATCACACATACATTGGCGAGAATTCCACTTCCACTAATTTTCATATTATCCAATTTCACGATTTTGGTTATTTGATGTTTTATTTTATAATTTTAGTTTTTATTTATTATTATTATTATATAAAAATATTATTATATTATATTTTTCATATCCGTATTCTTGTTGTGCTCCTCAATTTCATAACAAATTCCAAAATGAGAAAAAAATAATACCAAAAACAAAATTAGGGAGTGAGGATAGCAGGAATTTTCATTTTCATTTTTTATAATCAAAATCAAATTTAACCAAACTTGTTCTGAGTTGTATCAATTTGAATGATAAAACTTTCAATTTATTTCCTCTACTTGGCTCACTAATTATAACGAACAACAATAATGTAATAAAAATAGTTTAAACCAATTACAAATTAACCATTGGATAACTTTATCAAAATTCATAAATCTAAAAAAAAACTAATACTTCTCATTTTCTCTAAAAAAAAAGATTAATTATTTTATATCATTTTTTAGTACAACTATGGGGATGGAGGATTAAAACCCTGACTTTTAGGAAAGAAAATCATAACAGTTACTGTTAAGCTAAATTCACTTTAATATTTCATATTAAACATTGATTGTAAAAGCAAATAGTTTTTTTTTTAAACAATATTGGAACTAGACTGTTAAAATGCAATTTTTTTTAAGTATGTTAACATGACAACTTCTATCTAAGTTTGTGATACAATTTCGATCTGTCAAGATGAATTTGTTTCAATGATATTGACATGTACTTTCGATCTAAGAGATCGGAGATTAAATCTTCTACTCCAAAATTTTGTTGTACTAAAAAAAAAGTACAATTTAGATCAAATTAAAAGTTTATAGTTAAAATTGATAACATAAACTTTAAAACAATAACAAACCTGGGCTAAGATTCAAAGTCAATAATAATCTTTAGCTCTCTCTCTATATTTAAAAAAGTGAGAAAAACAATCTTTAACATTCGAGTTTTTTGTAAGAAAAGAATATATATTCTTTTCTTTAAGATCTAAAATAATGTAAACTAATTATCTATTCTTTTAATCTAAATCTACAAACTTTTCTTTTTCTTGAAGGGGAATCTATAAAATTTGAATATTAGATATCTTAATTTTAAAAGAAAAAAGAAACATAAATTAAATGTCTCCTTAATAATAATTTAAATACATTTTCTTTTTTGAGAAAGTAATAAGTTAAGTACATTCCTTACATAATAATACATCAAATGAATTGATTTAAAATAGTACTAAAAAAAGATTTAAGATAGTACTATAAAAAAGATTTAAAATACAAAAAAGAATCCATTCAATTCGATTTAAAATACAAAAAAGAATCCATTCAATTCCCAACGTCCTTTTTATCTAAAATTTATCTGTAGATAAATATAAAATTAATCAAATATGAAATAAAAACAAAATAGACAAAAAAAAAATTAAATAAATTTAGATAATTTTGAAATAAAATTCAAATTTCAGTTTTTTTTTTTCATTTTAGTCTGAAGTTAAAAAGAAAAAAACTTGGTGCTTATTTAGATGCACCTATCTGGATGCATCCCAAATACCATCTAATAAAATAATGATATGTGATATTTTTGTTTTTTAAAAGATATATTTTTTTCTAATTTTATTTTTATGGGATTAATAAGGAGAGGATATAAGAATAGGTTTATAAACATGGAAAGAGGCATAATTTCTCTAGATAATACGCCCACTACAACGGCTCTTTATTAGTTGTTATTATTTCTTAAATTTTAAAACGCAGATTCAGCGATCACTTGGTAATATTTTATCATATTGCCAATTATACCCCTTTGATATACAGTGGGTAATAGCAACATGGAAGGGTAACTTCGTCAGAATGTTTCAACGGTCGAAATCTAAAATCGTCTCTTTGGCCTTATTTATAATTCCCAAATGTGCATGGAGCAAAATATCAGAACTTTGTAACCACTTCCAATTCAAAACTCTCTCGCTCTCGAATTTCATCACTGTGCTCTGACTTTCGTTTCGATCTTTTTTTAGTTGTTGTTTGATTGATTTGATATACAATTTCACGAATTTCTTTTATTCAAGTATTTGCAGAGGTTTCTTTGTGCTGCAGCACCGTGTTGATCTGCTCGTTCATCTTTTTTTCTTCTTTTTTTTCCGTTCTTTTTTAGTATTATTGTTTTGTTTTTGGGAATTAACGTTATGGATGCAGGATCTTTGAGTTCTTCTTCTAAAGCTAATCACTCTCGCTTTCCTCTTCAAGAACAGCAACTCCAGAAAAAGCATTCAAAAGAAAATGTAAGTGTGTCTTGTTTGAATTCACTAATTACATGAAGATGAGTTGTTTTTTATATGAAATTTTCCTAATCGATGGGGTTTCCTGTTTCCCTATTGAATTTAAACTAGGGTTTTCTTTAGCCGGATCGATTTTTTTATTCTTTGTTTCGATTACGATTGGGGATGGGTTTAATCTTAACTGATGCTGTTCTCTATATGTATTTATTTTTCTGAATCAAAGAATTCTCTCTGTTTCGATATTAACTCGAATGGGTTAATTCTTTGTTTCGATTGCAGTTGGATAGGTTTATTCCGAATCGATCGGCTATGGATTTCGATTATGCGCATTACATGGTTACTGATGGGAGGAAAGGTAAGGAAAATCCTTCTGTTAGTTCGCCGTCTAAGGAAGCTTATCAGAAGCGGTTGGCTGAGACACTGAACATGAATCGAACTCGAATCCTTGCGTTCAAGAACAAACCTCCTGCACCAGTTGAGATGATACCTAAGGAGTTCTTCTCCTCTGTTTCTCATGATAAACCCGTCAAGGCCCGCCGTCATATCCCTCAGGTGAGTTGCAGTTAAATGTTTGATAATTTTCCTCAAATCATCAACTGGGTATTTTCTGAAATTTGAATTTTTCTATGGCAGACCTCTGAAAAGACATTGGATGCTCCTGATCTTGTTGATGATTACTACTTGAACTTATTGGATTGGGGCAGCACCAACGTGCTTGCTATAGCTCTTGGGAACACTGTATATTTGTGGAATGCACAAGATGGTTCTACTTCAGAACTTGTAACGGTTGATGATGAAGTTGGTCCTGTAACAAGTGTGAATTGGGCTCCTGATGGAAGACACATTGCTGTTGGGTTGAACAATTCTGAAGTACAGCTTTGGGATTCGCTCTCGAATAGACAGGTTTCTTTTTTAGCCTTGCCATTTCAAAATTGAGTTCCTTATATACATTTAACAAAATACATAATGATCTGAATCCTGAATTGTTTTGGGTGATGATGTAATGCAGCTAAGAACTTTGAGGGGTGGCCATAGGATGCGAGTGGGCTCATTGGCATGGAACAATCACATTCTCACAACTGGAGGAATGGATGGGAAGATCATTAACAATGATGTGAGAATTAGAGATCACATAGTGGAAACTTATAGAGGCCATGATCAAGAAGTCTGTGGGCTTAAATGGTCATTATCTGGACAACAATTAGCAAGTGGAGGGAATGACAATATCCTCCATATCTGGGACAGATCAACAGCATCTTCGAACTCAGCTACCCAATGGCTTCACAGGCTTGAGGATCATACTTCTGCAGTCAAGGCCCTTGCCTGGTGTCCATTCCAAGGCAACTTGCTAGCATCCGGTGGAGGCAGTGGAGATCGTTCCATTAAGTTTTGGAACACCCACACCGGAGCATGTTTGAATTCTGTTGATACTGGTTCTCAAGTATGTGCTCTACTATGGAATAAAAATGAGAGAGAGCTTCTCAGCTCCCATGGGTTCGCCCAGAACCAGCTCACTCTTTGGAAGTATCCTTCAATGGTGAAGATGGGAGAGCTCACGGGTCATACATCAAGAGTTCTCTTCATGGCTCAGGTACCTACATTTAGGTTCTTATCATAACCTTAGTATAAGCATGATAAATATACTTGTTTTATACTAAATTTTCAAGCTCACAAGTCAAGAGTGAGTGTGCGATGATGAATATGAATAATATGTATGCTTGCTTTTGGATTTAAGTAGTAGTTTAAATTTAACAAATTAGTTTTGATGGACTGATTCTCATAGCTGTGTTGGTGTTTGGTTGTTGGACTGTTTCTTATGCTCTGTGTTGGTGTGATGTTTAATTACAGAGTCCAGATGGATGCACTGTGGCTTCAGCAGCAGCAGATGAAACATTGAGATTATGGCATATTTTTGGGGCTCCTGAAGTAGCTAAACCTACTCCGAAATCCTATAACACAGAGCCCTTTGCTCATATCAATCGTATTCGGTAAATTGAATGTATAATATACTTTTACTTAATACAAATCATATACAGGTAGGAAGACCTGAAATTAGGTTGATAAAGAAAAATTAGTGTTACACATCTTTCTTGTATTTGATATATACAAGAGAGATTTTTTTTTCTTTTTCTTTTTTTTTTTTTTTGGACAGACATAAGAGAATGTCTTTGTATGTACTTTACAAATAAAGTTTACCAAGAAATATAATGTGATGATTAATTTAATTTATTTTGTGTGCTTGAATTCTGTGTTTATCAGACTGCACCATTATTTCATTTCATTTCCCAAGTATAACATGCATTTTTGACTTTTGACACATGTAGCAAAGTTTGAGAATTTTATTTGATTGGGCATGCAAAGCAAAGAGAGAGAGGCTTGAAATGTGTAAACATTAAAATAGAGGTGTGAATATGTTTGAGTTGAGCAGTAACAAATTTTGAATAAAAAAATAAAACTTGTCACATCACAGTTTTTTATTTGACAGTTATATAGATTGCATTAAGGAACACCTAAGTATTTTCGAAATGAAAATATATGATTGAAAAAGCATGAAAAAGAAATCCATTAAATTTCATTAATTTTAAAGAATTTGAATCTTAAGCACTAACAATTTTGAATCTTAAGCACTCTGAATTTCATTCATTTTAAAGATAAAAAATGCATGCAAATAACTTTGAAATTAGGGTTTGAGTTACAACTTTTGTAGCTCCAAATTGACCACCAATTTCGCTCTAATCTTCTCACGAACTGGCTGTGAACTACCACGAGGTCTTCCCGACTATTCTCCATCCTTAGAACGGGATGGTGGGATCTGGTGAGGGACTAAATTAGGGATGAATTTAGAATAAAAATTGAGAGATAATTAAGGACTTCAATTCTAAAACTCTTTTAGAATCTCTAAGTTGTCAGGAAGAATTTGTTTTTCAACTAACTTGAAAATCACCAAAATGGCCAAGAAGCTTTAATTTAATCTTTATCAAAGCGTCCTATTTATATAGCAATCACATGAAATTTGTAACAACCCGCACATCTTTTTAGTAATAATGTAATTTCAGTAACTTTATTATTTGAAATTTCAGTAATTGTTATTAGTTAGAGGGTATTTTTGGAATTTTGGACTTCAAGTGTAAGTGCGAGAATTTAATTGTTGGTGTGAAATTATTCAATTTGGAAATTAATGGCAGGAATTAATTTTCTTTTGAAAATGAAAAGAATTTAATAGTATAAAGTGGAATAAGCAAAGGAATAAAATATAATTATACTTATTTCCTTTTTTGTTTTTTGTTTTATAAAAATCAACCCCCCCCCCCCCCAATTTCTTTTTCCACCCGTTGCCGACCTTGACCAGTACCTCCCGCCGCGCCGCTGCAGAAGCCCAGCCCCTCACCGTTTCACCCAACCAAAACCCACAATCACTGCTCGTGCTCCGCTGCACTGCTCGTAGTTTGCCCATTGAAGCCGCGCCAGATAAGTAACCTTCAGCCTTCAGTCGCACCGTTTGTCCAGCCCAACCACGTGTCAAATTCGTCGTTCGTGGGTTCTGTGTTGTTGCCTAGATTTGTCCAGTCGCCACGTCCCGTCATCCAGCCTGATCCGTCCAGCCTAGGTTCGCTTTACCTCACCATCAGATCCGCGTCGTCACGCTGGATCCGTTGCCTAACCGTCAGATTTCTTCTGTCGCCGCCACCATTGCTTGTGCTAGAATCTCGGAGTCTTTGGGTAAGATAGAAGTTTTTAGAATTTTCTTTGGGGATTTTAGAATACTCGGTTGATTTTGGCTAAAATTGTGAATGACCATCATGTTTGGGCCATAGATTTGAGTGTTGGAAGAGTTTCAAGGTCGAAAGCGGATCGTGTGGCATTGCAAAAGTTGTTTCGGGTTGGTCAATCAAACTTTTGGTTGTGGATTTGATCTTGGACCAAACCACAACTTTGGTAAGTTAAATTGGGGTTCGTTGGATTAAATGTGGTATGTTTTGGTTTTGGCTCCAAAGATTGAATTCTAGTGTTTGTGTTTTGTGCTAGGAGAATTAATTCGAGAGTTACTTTGTTGGAGATTAATTGCTTGGGTTAATTTTGGATTTAACTTTGGGGTAAGTAATCTTACTATTGGAATTGCCCACGGGCCAGACATTAGATGTATGCTAGCATGATAAATGAATGTTATGGCAGAATGACAACATGATAGATTGATAGTATAACATGATCAAAGTATGTTCTGTTACGAGATCCGAATTATTTATTTATGCACATAGATACTTGAATGCTAGTATGAGATGGTATGTGCTTCCATGGTTGTATTTGATCTGATGATGTTGAGGTATACATGTATGTTGTAGAACCATGATGTTGAGGTATATGTGTATATTGTAGAGCCATTATATTGAGGTTTATATGTATGTCATAGGTTCGTACAGTGATGATTATGATGTTGAGACTGTGCAAATGTCCTTACTGATTAGTTAGATGCCCATTAGATTTTGTGTTTCCTTCGGGATTCACCAGTTTATGTCTCCTTCGGGATTCATCAGAGGTAGTGGGCATACTTAACTACAGTAGGATGAGACTCAGTCTCCTTCTTGTTTCATGTGTATATGTGTTCCATGAGGACTAGAACAGTTTATATGTTTCACCAAAGGTAGATATCTAGAGGACATAGATGCCCAACCTGACCCCAATAGTGGGGTTACTTACTGAGTATTTTATACTCATTCTTTCTCATGTTGTTGTTTCAGGTAAGGGTAGAGATGCACTGGTGATGGATAAGCGGAATTTGTGATCGAGCCACTAGGACTAGTTTTTACGCTTTCGCATCATGAAATTTAGAGTTCTTTTCATGTTTCTCTTAACTTTTAGTTTTTATGTATAAAACTTACTTTTAAGAATTATTTTTCAGACTTATTTATTATCTTTTATGATTTATGGTACCCTACTATTGTTTTAGTATTTGAATTTAATGAAAGTCTTTTGAACTTACCTTATTTAATTAGCATTTATTTTGTCATAACCGAGTGTCGTTTTGAGTTCCATGCATGCATGTATTTAGTGACGGCCTAACTTAAGTCCTAGGGGGTTGAGTCGTTACAGTTGGTATCAGAGCCCATGTTTTGGGTTTTGTAGACTGACTTACTACGTAAGTCTAGATAGTCCCTGTGGCCCAGTAACGGATCCCTCGTCATCGCTAGGTACGTCCTACTAATGAAAGTTTCAATACATATATGAGAACAGTGATGTAGTGTTTTAAATGCATGATTTCTGAGAGACCCAGAAATAGCTAGTTAACGTATGAATTTATGACAGGACATGGCATCTAAACCTAGAACAAGAAAGACAGTTAGAGAGGAAATGCAAGCAGAGAGAGCTAAGAGTAGCTAGACTGTTCCGGCGGCTCCAAATCCGTCTGTGACCCAAATTGATGAAAAGACGATGGAAGCTAGAATTAGTGAAGCTGTTGCATCCTCTCTAATGGGAAAGCTGCAGGAGCTGATTCGTAGCACGGTGGCAGGACAGACTGCCTAGATCCAGACCCAGGAGGAACCGATGCCACTCGAACAGTTACAACAGACCCGACCGCAGGATAGAGACATGCAGGGCCTGTCTCTTGAGGCAAAACATCTGAGAGATTTCCGGAAGTATAACCCTCGCTCCTTTGATGGATCGTTGGGGGACCCCACCAAAGCAGAGATGTGGTTGTCATCTATTGAGACAATATTCCATTTTATGAGGTGCCCGGAAGAGCATAAGCTTCAATGTGCAGTCTTCATGTTGACTGATAACGCAGAAATCTGGTGGCGTTCAGCAGAAAAGATGATTGATACTGGTGGTGAACTTGCAACCTGGGTGCAGTTCAAGGAGCGTTTTTATGAGAAGTACTTTTCAGCCAACATCCGATACAACAAACAGGCAGAATTCTTGAACTTGAAGCAGGGAGTTATGTCGGTGGAGGAGTATGAGCAGAAATTTGATAAGCTGTCTCGCTTTGCTCCTGAACTAGTAGCCACCGAGGCAGCGAGGACAGAGAGATTCATCCAGGGCCTGAGGAGCAGACTGCAAGGGATGGTGCATGCCTTGGACCTCAAGGCGTATGTTGCGACACTACGGGCGGTCGTGAGGATTGATACTGACTCCCAAGTGGGAGAGGAATATAGGAGGTCGCTCGGGATTGGGACCTTCTCAGGTCAGAAAAGGAAGGTTGAACACAGGGCTCTTGAGCATCAGTAGAGGAGCCAAAACACAGTGAATGGTCCACGTTAGTAGGGACAGCAGGGTTCCCAGGTTGTGAATAGTAGGGAGGATAGGTCGATATGTACCATTTGTGGTAAGCGACACTGGTGACGTTGTCTAGCCGGCTCTAGGATCTGTTTTCGATGTGGCCAGAAGGGGCATATGTTAGATAGATGCCCGAGGAGGAACGCGCCTGAACACAGGGGCCAGCCCGTAAGTTTATTTTAGGGAGGCCCGAGTCGTCAACAACAGTAGGGTAGGGTGTTTTCTACCACTCGGCGTGAGGCTGAGAAGTCAGGCACAGTGGTAACAGGTACACTTCCCATTTTGGGACACCATGCTTTAGTTTTATTTGACTCTGGCTCTTCGCATTCGTTTATATCTGCTGCATTTATGAGGCATGCCATGTTAGACTCAGAACCTTTTCCATTTGCATTGTCCATTTCCATTCCATCAGGAGAGATCATGTTAGCTACAGAAAAGATAAAAGCATGTCAAGTAGAGGTAGCCAATCGCGCATTAGATGTAACCTTGATAATTTTAGATATGCACGATTTTGATGTGATATTGGGCATGGATTGGTTAGCTGCTAATCATGCCAGCATAGATTGCTCCCACAAGGAGGTCATCTTCAACCCTCCTACAGGAGCCAGTTTTAAGTTTAATGGGGTTGGGACCGTAATCCTACCCAAAGTGATTTCAGCATTGAAGGCCAGTAGACTATTCGACCAAGGAGCCTAGGGCTTTATGGCCAGTGTGGTGGACACTAGAGAGACTGAAGTCACCTTGACTTCGGAGCCAGTAGTGAGGGATTTTCCAGACGTTTTTCCGGAGGATCTTCCTGGACTACCCCCGCGACGGGAGATAGATTTTGCTATTGAGTTAGAACCAAGCACAACCCCTATTTTGAAGTCTCCATACAGGATGGCCCCGGCAGAGTTGAAGGAACTGAAGGTCCAATTGCAGGAATTGTTGGACAAGGGTTTCATACGCCCTAGCGTGTCACCATAGGGTGCACCTGTTTTGTTTGTGAAAAAGAAGGATGGATCGTTACGTCTGTGCATCGATTACAGAGAGCTGAACAAGGTGACCGTCAAGAACAAGTATCCCTTTCCCAAGATTGATGATTTGTTTGACCAATTGCAGGGAGCTACAGTATTCTCTAAGATTGATCTCTGGTCAGGATACCACCAGCTGAGAATAAAGGACTGTGACATACCTAAGACAACTTTTTGTTCGAGGTATGGACATTATGAGTTCATAGTGATGTCGTTCAGTCTAACGAATGCACCAGCAGTGTTCATGGATTTGATTAATAGGGTGTTCAAGGAATTCCTTAACACCTTTGTGATTGTTTTTATTAATGACATCTTGGTTTATTCCAAGACAGAGACCGAGCATGAGGAGCATTTAGGGAAAGTTTTGGAGACGTTGAGGGCCAATAAGCTGTATGCTAAGTTTTCTAAATGTGAATTTTGGTTGGGGCAGATGTCCTTCCTAGGGCATGTAGTATCGAAGGAAGGTGTCTCTGTGGATCCTGCAAAGATTAAGGTAGTTACGAGTTGGGCTCGTCCAACCACAGTCAGTGAGGTGCGCAGTTTCTTGGGGTTAGCAAGTTACTATAGATGATTTGTAAAGAACTTCTCTCGCATAGCCACCCCATTGACTCAGTTGACCTGGAAGAGAGTAGCATTTGTTTGGAATGAGGCTTGTGAAAACAGTTTCTAGGACCTCAAGCAGAGGTTGGTTTCAGCCCTAGTTCTTATAGTATCGGATGGATCAGGTGGTTTTGTCATTTACAGTGATGCGTCCAAGAAGGGGTTGGGATGCGTATTGATGCAGCAGGGAAGAGTAGTTGCTTACACTTCACGTCAGCTAAAGAAGCATGAACAGAATTATCCCATGCACGACTTGGAGTTAGCAGCAGTGGTTTTTGCTCCCAAGATCTAGAGACATTACTTATATGGAGAGAAGATATAGATCTTCACTGACCACAAGAGTTTGAAGTACTTTTTCACTCAGAAAGAGTTAAACATGAGGCAAAGAAGATGGTTGGAGCTAGTAGAGGATTATGACTGTGAAATTTTGTACCACATGGGAAAAACAAATGTAGTGGCAGATGCTCTAAGCAGAAATGTGGCTCATTTAGCAGCCCTCATTACCAGACAAACTCACTTGTGCAGGGAACTGGAGAGGGCAGAGATTGCAGTGGCCGTGGGAAAGGTCAAGGCACAGTTGTCGGTGCGACCGAGTCTAAGGCAGAAGATTATTGATGTGCAGCGAGACGACCCTTATCTGGAAGAGAGAGTCCGTAGGGTGAAGTCAGGCCAGGATGGCGACTTCTCAGTTTCAGTGGAAGGTGGCCTTCTTTATCAGGGGCGTTTGTGCATGCCAGCAGTTAGTGATATTAAAGATGAGTTGTTGTCAGAGGCTCATAGTTCCTTATTTTCGATTCACCCCGACAGCACTAAGATGTATCGAGACCTGAAACGTTACTACTGGTGGAACGATATGAAAAGAGAGGTTGCAGAGTTCGTCAATAAGTGCTTAGTGTGCCAGCAGATGAAAGCCCCGAGACAGAAACCAGCAGGCTTGTTACAGCCATTGAGTGTACCAGAATGGAAGTGGGAGCATGTGTCTATGGACTTCATCGTGGGGTTGCCTCGGACAGTCAAAGGTTTCACTGTGATATGGGTTGTGGTAGACAAACTTACGAAGTTAGCACATTTCATACCTGGGAAGTTCACCTTTTCAGTGAATAAGTGAACATAGATATACATGAAGGAGGTGGTGAGATTGCATGGAGTGCCCGTGTCCATCGTGTCGGACAGAGACCCTCGTTTCACGTCTAACTTCTGGAAAAGTCTTCACGTATTTAATGGAGTTTGCTTATAATGACAGCTACTAGTCCACCATTGGGATGTCACCATTTGAGGCCCTATATGGAAAGAGTTGCAGGTCCTCTGTGTGTTGGGATGAGGTAGGAGAGAGGAAATTGTTAGGACCTGAATTAGTTCAGGCCACGAATGAGGCAATACAAAAGATCAGGGCTCGTATGTAAACAACTCAGAGCAGACAGAAGAGATATGCCGATGTAAGACGTAAGGACCTGGAATTTGAGACTGGTGTGAAAGCGTTCTTAAAAGTGGCACCCATGAAAGGTATTCTGAGGTTTGGCAAGAAGGGAAAGTTGAGTCCGAGATTCATTGGACCTTTCGAGGTCTTGGAGCAAGTTGACCCTGTAGCTTACCGATTGGCATTGCCCCCAACAATGTCTTCAGTTCATAATGTCTTCCATGTTTCGATGCTAAGGAAGTATGTGACAGACCCATCCCATGTAGTTGACTACGAGCCCTTACAGTTGTATGACAACTTGAGCTACGAGGAGAAGCCTATAGAGATCCTCGCTAGAGAGGCAAAGACATTGCACCGCTGGGAAATTACTTTTGCAAATGTCTTGTGGCAGAATCACCAGTTCAAGGAGGCTACCTGGGAGCGAGAGAATGAGAGAAGGCCCAGTACTCAGAGCTTTTTCGAGGATGAAAGTTCTTTGAGGAGGGAAGAATGTAACACCCCGCACATTTTTTATTAATAATGTAATTTCAGTAACTTTATTATTTGGACTTTCAGTAATTGTTATTAGTTGGAGGGCATTTTTAGAATTTTGGACTTCAATTGTAAGTGCGGGAATTTAATTGTTGGTGTGAAATTATTCAATTTGGAAATTAATGGCAAGAATTAATTTTCTTTTGAAAACGAAAGGAATTTAATAGTATAAAGTGGAATAAGGAAATGAATAAAATATAATTATACTTATTTCCTCTTTTGTTATTATTATTATTATTATTATTATTATTTTATAAAAATCAAACCCCCCCTTTCTTCCTCACGTATCCAGCACCCTCCCCCCCCCCCCCCCCCCAATTTCTTTTTCCTCCTGCCGCCGACCTCGACCAGCACCTCCCGCCGCACCGCTGCAGAAGCTCAGCCCCTCACCATTTCACCTAACCAAAACCCACAGTCACCGCTTGTGCTTCGCTACGCTGCTCACAGTTCGCCCATTGAAGCCACGCTAGATAAGTGACCTTCAGCCTTCAGTCGCACCGCTTGTCCAACCCAGCCACGTGTCAGATTCGTTGTTCGTGGGTTCTATGTTGTTGCCCAAATTTGTCCAGACGCCACGTCCCGTCATCCAGCCCGATCCGTCCAGCCTAGGTTCGCTTCACCTCACCGTCAGATCCGCGTCGTCACGTCGGATCCGCTGCCTAGCCGTTGGATTTCTTCTGTCACTGCCACCATTACTTGTGCTAGAATCTCGGAGTCTTTGGGTAAGATAGAAGTTTTTAGAATTTTCTGTGGGGATTTTAGAATACTCGGTTGATTTTGGCTAAAATTGTGAACGACCATCATGTTTGGGCCATAGATTTGAGTGTTGGAAGAGTTTCAAGGTCAAAAGCGGATTGTGCGACATTGCAAAAGTTGTTTCGGGTTGGTCAATCAAACTTTTGGTTGTGGATTTGATCTTGGACCAAGCCACAACTTTGGTAAGTTAAATTGGGGTTCGTTGGATTAAATGTGGTATGTTTTGGTTTTGGCTCTAAAGATTGAATTTTAGTGTTTGTGTTTTGTGCTAGGGGAATTAATTCGAGAGTTACTTTGTTGGAGATTAATTGCTTGGGTTAATTTTGGATTTAACTTTGAGGTAAGTAATCTTACTACTAGAATTGCCCACGGGCCAGGCATTAGATGTATGCTAGCATGATAAATGAATGTTATGGCAGAATGACAACATGATAGATTGATAGTATAACATGATCAAAGTATGTTCTATTACGAGATCCGAATTATTTATTTATACACATAAACACTTGAATGCTAGTATGAGATGGTATGTGCTTCCATGGTTGTATTTGATCTGATGATGTTGAGGTATACATGTATGTTGTAGAGCCATGATATTGAGGTTTATATGTATGTCATAGGTTCCTTCAGCGATGATTATGATGTTGAGACTGTGCAAATGTCCTTACTGATTAGTTAGATGCCCATTAGATTTTATGTTTCCTTCGGGATTCACCAGTTTATGTCTCTTTCGGGATTCACCAGAGGTAGTGGACATACTTAACTACAGTAGGATAGGACTCAGCCTCCTTCTTGTTTCATGTGTATATGTGTCCCATGAGGACTAGAACAGCTTATATGTTTCATCAGAGGTGGGTATCTAAAGGACATAGATGCCCAGCCTGACCCCAGTAGTGGAGTTACTTACTGAGTATTTTATACTCATTCTTTCTCATGTTATTGTTTCAGTTAAGGGTAGAGATGCACCGGCGATGGACAAATGGAATTCATGATCGAGCCACTAGGACTAGTTTTTACGCTTTCGCATCATGAAATTTAGAGTTCTTTTCATGTTTCTCTTAACTTTTAGTTTTGATGTTTAAAACTTACTTTTAAGAATCGTTTTTCAGACTTATTTATTATCCTTTATGATTTATGGGTACCATACTATTGTTTTAGTATTTGAATTTAATGAAAGTTTTTTGAACTTACCTTATTTAATTAGCATTTATTTCGTCATAACCGAGTGTCGTTTTGAGTTCCATGCATGCATGTATTTAGTAATGGCCTAACTTAAGTCCTAGGGGGTCGGGTCGTTACAAAATTGATTCAAAATTGAGTTAACCAAATTTTGACACTTCAAAATGCACTCAATTTGGGGGTATCAATACTTTGCCAAATGAATTACTCACTAATTCACTAAAAGTTGAATTTTTCCACTGAAAATCATTCTTGAATCTTTCCACTAAGTGAAGTCAACATTTTGACTTTTGACTATTTTGAAGTCAACATTTGACTTTAGTCAAATTTTAATTAAATACAATTTTAATTCAAAATTAATTTAAAACTAATTTTGGAATTTTCCACTTAGTGAAGTCAACTTTTGACCTTTGACCTTCAAAGCTTGGTCAAGTCAACATTTGACTTTGACCAACTTTGATTAATTCCATTTAATTCAAAATTAATTCAAATAATGAATTTAAATCAAATTAATATTAAATAATTCATTAAACAATTTACTTAATTTAATTTAATATCCAATTATTAAATTCAATACTAATCTTGATGAAACCTTATTCATAGTTTTGATATTTAAATCTTATTTAAATATCTTCAACTCTTTCTTTATCATTCAATTTCCGATTGAACGATACGTCATTAAATATATCGCATATATTTAATGCTTATTCTCTAATTCGAGATGAACACTTCAAACTCACTCGTCACACTATTCTAAGGTTGTTCGATATGAGCTAGCAGGGGACCTAATGAACCTATAAATTATGAGCTCCAATGATCCAAGATTAATTGACTAAACTCTTTTAATCGAATTAACCAACATCCGTTAACTACCAGGACACTCCACAAAAGCCCAACAGTTGCCATCTCTTCACTATAAATATATTTCTGTCCATTTGATTTAACCATGACCAGTAAGTCGATCCCTCACAGGTTGTTCATATTTACAGCTGGGTCAAAATTACCGATTTACCCCTGTAATACATCTTGCTCATTAAGTCTCCACTGATCCATTAATGAATAATTGGTTTATAGTTCTACTAATAAACCAAGTCTCTCTTAGTTGTAGAGAGAGCAGGGGCCCTTGTTCAAGACTAGGAGTCAATACTTAAGGGAACAACTTATCTACTAACCCCAAAATTGGATAGGAGTGAGTTCCATCTTGCAGGACCATGTCCTCAGCTATCTACCTGCTCTTACTCCTAAAATGGGAGGCTTATTGAGCGACGATGTTAAGCCACTCTCACCCATGCATATTAAAGGATAATCCTAAATAAACAAGAGTTCATAGTTAGTTCAGGATTAAGATCAAGTTACCTTAGGTCATCGAAATGGAATAGTCAGTTTTAACAGTAAGTTATAACGAAAAGTGACTATTTCATGGTCTAGTATTATGCAAACATCTTTTGCATAGGATTCCTCACTCGCATGTCTTTACATGATCGATTTTAGGATCACATCATTTGTATCATATACAAAGTGAGTTGCATCCATAGTGTCCCCAGGATAAGATACCCAACCCGATCCATATACTTATAAACCGTTTTGGCTATATACTCGAATTTGATCCACTTTTATATCTCTACATAAAATTCAAGTATTCATGCTATAGCCAGGGGTTCGTTAGTTTATTGGATTTAGGCTTCAAGTGCAATTTACATATTCAATAACAACTTTACTGAATATACCTCAATAACATCTTTATTGCAAAATAGAATAGGTTTAATGTTTATAAATTGTGAATTTTAGGACATACAACCCAACATTTTTGTCCACTTTTTTCGACATGTTCTTTGAATAAAATGTGAAGCTTTTATTGGTGACGTCCAAGTAAAATACATACAACAACATAAAAGGAAAGGAGATACCACTTATCGACCCATTTTCATATGTTTCAAGTGGTGCCATTGTCTTGTACTGAATAGCACCTCCAGATTTTTTTTTTTTTTTGCGTGAACTTTTCCCGACATGTTCTTGGGATAAAATGTGAAGCTTTTAAACTGATTGCCAAAATAAAATACCTATAGCCCCCAAAAAGGAAAGGTTATACGACGTATCGACTCATTTTCGTACTTTTTCTACTAGTGCCACTGTTCTGTTCAAAATAGCACCCTCCACTTTTTCTTTTTCTTTTTTTTTGCATCAACTTTTTTCAACATGTTATTATGATAAAATGTGATGCTTCTGGACCAATAATACCTAGATAAAACACCTGTAGCACCCCAAAACAAAAGGAGATACCGCATACCAACCATTTTCATACATTTTCAGGTGGTGTCATTGTCCCGTTTTGAATAGCACCCTCTAGGGTTTTTTTGGTTAACTTTTCCCGACATGTTAATTGGATCAAATGTGAAGGATTCGATAATGTCCAAATAAAATACCTATAGCATCTAAAGGGAAATGAGAAAATGTGTATCGACTTATTTTCGTACGTTTTCAAGTGATGCCATTGTCCTGTTCTGAATATCACCCTCCAGGCATTATTTTGGCATCAAATTTTTCCGACTTGTTCTTGGGATGAAATGTGAAGCTCTAAAATTGAATAATGCCCAAATAAGATACCCTGTAGAATTCGAAAGAAAAAGAAGATACCACGTATCGACCCATTTTCGTACATTTTCAAGTGGTGTTATTGTCTTCTTAATAACACCTTTGAGTTTTTTTTTTTTTTTTTTTTTTTTTTTGCAACGAATTTTTCTTACATGTTTTTGGGATAAAACGTGAAGCTTTCAAACCGATAATGTGATGGAGTTAACATTCAACACATGAAAGCTATTAGGATCCTAAGCATTCTAACTACATCAATTTTAGTGTATTAGCAATTTAGCATGCAAGTTCATGATAATATCAGAAATAGGGTTTCAAGAATACAACATTTGATGAATTCACTTGATTCCTTCAAATCTCCACGAATTTCATCTCCAAATCTTTAAGTAGACTACCACAAGAGCCTTCTCTACTATTCTCAGGCCTTAGATTGGATTGTGGGATCCAAATTAAGATAGGTTTTGGGATGAGTTTTGGAGAGATGGAGAGAAAAAAATTCAGGATAAATTCTTCAGCTTTTTGCTTTTGCATGCATGGATTTTCATTTCATTTAGCAAGAATTTAAGTAAATTAGGCATGCAAATAATTCAATGTGGGAGATTGATACTCAATCTTCCAATAATTTTAGTGGATTAAGTGTAGGAATATTGGAATAACGGGGAAACCTAGTTTCCAATTTTTAAATAATTTCTTTTAATTAACTTAATTTTCTAATAAAATAAAATTAAATTTAAAAGAATATAATTTCTGAATTAGTTAGGTTCAAATTCAAATGTAAAATACTTTATTTTCAATAAATAATTAATTAAACAAATTTAATTAATTAATTTAATATCAAATATTAAATTAATTAAATACCTAATCCAAATATGAATCCTTATTCATGTAATTAATATTTAAATCTTATATAAATATTTTTTAACTCTCCAAAAAACCATTTAATTTATTAATTAAATGTTAATTATATCGAATATAATAATCCAAACCCTAAACCGAATTTGAACATTCCAAATTCTCCGAACACGCTATTCTAAGGTTTGATCCTTTTACGAGCTAGTAGAGGAACCTAATGGACCTACAGATCATGAGCTCCAACGATTTGGGATTAATTGGTTAAACTCTTTAAATCAAATTAATCAATATTCGTTAACTACCAAGACACTCCACTATAATTCAGTAGTTGCACTCTCCTCACTGTAGATATATTTTTATCCACTTGATTTAACCATAATCAGTAAGTCAATCCTTCACAGGTTGTTCGTATTTACAACTAGGTCAAAATTACCGTTTTACTTCTGTAATACATCTTGCTCCTAAAGTCTCCACTGATCCTCTAATGAATAATTAGTTTATAGTTCTACCAATAAACCAAGTCCCGCTCAGCTATAGAGAGGGTGGGGCCTCTTTGTCCAAGACCAAGAGTCAGTACTTAAGGGAACAACTTATTTGCTAACCTTAAAATGGGTAGGAGCGGATTCCGTCTTGCAGGATTATGTCCCCAACTATCTATCCGGTCTTACCCCTAAAATGGGAAGTTTATTGAGCGGCGATGTTGAGCCGCTCTCACCCATGCAGATTAAAGGATAATCTCGAATAAATAGGAGTTCAAAGTTAGCTTAGGATTGAGATCGAGTTACCTTAGGTCATCGAATTGAAATAGTTAGTTTTAATAGTAAATGATAAAAGTGACTATTTCGTGGTCTGATCTTATGCAAACATCTTTTGCATAGATGCCCCCACTCACATGTCTCCATATGAACAACTTTGGAATCACATCGTTTGTATCACATACAAAGTAGGCCGCATCCATAGTGTCCCCGAGATAAGGTAACCAACCCTATCCATATACTTATAGATCGTTTTGGCTATATACTCAAACTTAATCCTTTTTGTGTATCTACATAAAGTTTAAGTATTCATGTTATAGTCATAGGTTCATTAGTTTATTGGATTTAGGAATTTATAAATGCAATTTACAAACTCAATAACAACTTTATTGGAAAAAAAATCAATAACATCTTTATTGCAAATATAATATATTTAATGTTTACACACTGTGAGTTTTAGGACATATAGCCCAACATAGTGCCTAAATAAAATACCTATAGCACCTGAAAAAGAAAGGAGATACCGCGTATCGACCAATTTTCGTATGTTTTCAAGTGGTGCCATTGTCACATTCTGAATAGCATCCTCCAAGTTTTTTTTTTTTTTTTTTTTTTTTTTTTGCATCAATTCTTAATAGCATCCTCCAATTTTTTTTTTTTTTTTTTTTTTTTGCATCAACTTCTCCTAACATATTCTTTTGATAAAATGTGAAGCTTTCGAATTGATAATTCCCAAATAAAATACATGTAGTATCTGATAAAGAAACGATATACCGCGTATCAACCCATTTTCGTACACTTTTAACTAATGTCATTATCCCGCTCAGAATAACACCCTCAATGTATTTTTTATATCAACTTTTTTGACATGTTCTTGGGATAAAATTTGAAGCTTTCAAATCGGTAATGTCGAAATAAAATACTTGTATAACCCGAAAAGGAAAGGAGAAAATTCATATAAACCCATTTTCATACGTTTTCAAGTAATGTCATTGTCTTGTTTTGAATAACACTCTCCAGGGTTTTTTTTTATCAACTTTTTTGACATGTTCTTGGGATAAAATATGAAGCTTTTGAATAGATAATGCCCAAATAAAATACCTGTAGCATAGAAAAAGGATAGGAGATATCGCGTATCGACCTAATTTCGTCTGTGTTAAAGTGGTGCCATTGTCTTGTTCAGAACAACACCCTCTAGTTTTTTTTTTTTTTTCATTTTTGCGTTAACTTTTTCTGACTTGTTTTTTGGATAAAATCTTAATTTTTGGAGTGATAATGTCCAAATAAAATACCTGCAGCACTCGAAAAGGAAAGGAGATACCCCGTATCGATCCATCATTGTACGTTTTTAAGTGGTGTCATTGTCCCATTCTAAAAAGCACTCTTCAAGTTTTTTTTTTTTTTTTTGCGTCAACTTCTCCCGACATGTTTTTGGGATAAAATTCGAGGCACTCAAATTGATAATGTCAAAACAAAATACTTGTAGCACCCAAAAAGGAAAGGATATACCATGTATCATCCTATTTTCGTACGTTTTCAACTAGTATCATTGTCCCATTCAGAATAGCACTCTCCAAGTACTTTTCTTACGTGGACATTTTAACACAAGTTCTTGGGATAAAATATGATGCTTCCCAATTGATAATGCCCAAATAAAACACCTGCAGCACATGAAAAAGAAAGGAGAAGCTGTGTATTGACCCATTTTCATATGTTTTTAAGCGGTGCAATTGCCCCATTCTGAATAGCACCCTCCAGGTTTTTTTTTTGTGCGTCAACTTCTCCCGACATGTTTTTGGGATAAAATGTGAATCTTTTGAACTAATAATGCCCAAATAAAATACCTATAACACTCAAAAAAGAAAGTATATACCGCATATCGACTTATTTTTATACGTTTTCAACTTGTGGCATTGTCTCATTCAAAATAGCACCATCTGTCACACCCCCTCCCGAGTTTTATCCCCCAAACCCGAAAGAATATGTGAAGACATTTGGCACCACCCTTGTGATATCAAATGTCCAACCTTCACCAATTTATCAGATAGCAATGACATGTAATTTTAATTATATTTTAGTAATAGTTACAAATGTTCATATTAAACACATTTTTTCAATCCTAGTTAATCCTAATGACTTTCAAGAGTAACCCAATCCAAGTTTCACTCTGTGAGAGAGTGGTTAAGTGGATTTTCCCAAAACATTCTGCTTCTGCTACCTAGGGGAATAAAACATTGGAAAACGTGAACTAAAAACCCCAATGGTTGGTATATTTTATAAGAAAATATATTTGTTCCAGAAATTCATTTTTGGAAATCAATTTCACAATCAAACAATTATAACACATAAGTATGTGACTCTTCCAACCTGATAACTGGCTACTCTGGCATGATCATATATTTTCCAGGTATTCCCGTGAATTTCCCGATATGAATGGTGAGGAAACAATTCCAGTACTCTTATCGCAGCTAAATGTGCACATGTCGACAATATCCCGTTAGATGTGTTTGAAACACACTAACAATTTTCCAGGGTACAATCCCAGTTTCTAATGCAACTCATGATATGCAAAACAATCAAGAGTCAAATCAACAAATAAAATCCAGAAAAAAACATTTTCTGATCATGCCAATTTTCAAACCTTACATATACATATAATGACATATATATAATTCAAACATATGAAAATAGAAAACAACTCACAGTCCTCTTGTTAATTTCCTTTATAGTCCTCCTAGAGAAGCCCTTGGTCCGGTTTTCTTGAATTCTACTTATTTTCAAAGAAATTCTAAATTATCTCAAAATTCCTCAAATAAGTCAATTTTAGCTTTAAATATATCCTTAAATTGAAATAACTAGCTTACTCACTTCAAATTACCCAAAAATAGGTCTAACGCTCAAAAACACAACTTTTGAGGTTATTTAGGTAGCCTAGTGGGCATGGACGGCAGTCAACGTGCTAGGCTAGGCGTAGCTAGGCAGCACTTCTCGCATAAGCTTGGCGTGACACAGGCAAAAGACGTTGGCATGCACGCGCGAGGTTCTAAGCAGCGTGTGCAACGCGGGCGTGCACTGAGTCGCTCGGCTGCACACGTTGATGGACGCCTGTAACGTCCAGAAGGCACGCCTTGCGATGGGCGAGCGTGGGTGTATGCAATGGCGCCTACCCTGTGCAACCAGCTGGACCTTCTTCCTTACAACACCAATTCCTCACTCTTCATTACTCCAAATTAGACGACATCCTAAGATCACTTACTACACTCTCCTCTTAACATTTTCACACAAATTTTACTTGAATTGCATGAGTGAATTGTGAGAATCATCAGCACCAAAAAGCCCTATTTATAGAAGCCCAAAATCCCCCAACGCTTGACACCTCGCCAGCCCTACATGTCCAGTTGCTTTTAGCATGCAAGTGCCAACGCCTCCCCCTTGACACCTCTTCCTTGCATGTGGCTAAAGTGTCCTCATCCTCTTAAGCCAACACATAACTTCCCTTTGCATGCCTAATGGTGCGCCCACCTCATCCTTGCTTCAACCCCAAACTTCACTAAATATAGGCACTTGCCCCAATTGTTGTCAACCTAGCCTTACTCCCTAAGTTTACTCAACTCAACGCATCACCCCTTGGCTGCATAGACCCTCTTGGCCGCATTTACTTTGTCAAAGCTTAGCTCAATTGAACGCCTAACACCTTTCTTGGTCGCATAGCTCACAAAACATCTATCCTCACTTGCCCTTACTTGGACGCATAGCCTTGTCTTGGCCGCATAACCCACCTTGCGTCCACACCTAACCTCAAGACCAACACATAGTCCAAATGACTGCACACTCCTTCCAACGCCTAGTCTCCCTTGGCACATACCCATTCGGCCAACGCTTTCCTTGCGCCCAACGCCTAGTGCCATGAATTTCTTCCACGCACACCTTGCCTAGCCTATGCGCCTCAACACACAAGTCTCCTCGTCTAAGACCATTTTTTTTTGTGCGTCAATGTGTCCTAACCTTAACATGGCTTGGCCAACGCATGGCTTCAATACAAGACCTTCTCTTCATCCTTGACTAACCCTTAGCCATGCCCTCCCCCTCCTCAATGCCTACACCCGTGCTCACTAACCTCCATGAATCATGGTTACCGCGCACTAGGCACCACTCTTCAACGCATGGGCACACTTATACTTAGCCAAATTTTGTCCTCTTTAATAAAGCTTAGCCATATTTTTATATTTGGTCATCCAAAGTCTCATTCTTAACATTTAAAGTATTTTTCTCCTCTTTTAATCTTCTTCAAACTCCCTTCTTAGAATATCCACTTATTTTCCTTATTATCCAAGTTTGGCCTAACTTGCTTAAGTAAGACTTGAGGGGTTTATACCATCCATGTATTTTTTTTTGTCAACTTTTTCCGACATATTCTTGTGATCATGTGTGAAGCTTTTGAACCTATAATGCTCAAATAAAATACTTTTAGCACCTAAAAAGGAAAGGAGAAAAGCGCATAGTGACCCATTTTTGTACGTTTTCAAGTTGTGTCATTGTCTTGTTATGAATAACACCCTCAAGATATTTTTTTTCATACGTCAACTCTTTCATGTTCCTGAGATAAAATTTGAAGATTTTGTGTGGATAATGCCCAAATAATATACCTACATTACCTTAAAAATAGGAGATAGTGCGTAGCGAGCCATTTTCGTATGTTTTCAAGTGGTGTCATTGTCCCATTATGAATAGCACCTCCAAGTTTTTTTTTTTTTTTTTTTTTACGGCAACTTTTTCCAACATGACCTTGGGATAAAATGTGAAGCTTTCCAACTGATAATACCCAAATAAAAAACCAGGAGCACTCAGCAAAGAAAGAAGATACCACATATCGACCAATTTTCTTACGTTTTCAAGTGGTGCCATTGTCTCATTCCGAATAGCCAACCTGGAGTACCAGCAGCAATCGAAAAGGAAAGGAGATACTGAGTATCAACCCAGTTTCGTACGTTTTCAAGTGGTGCCCTTGTCCTATTCTGAATAACACCCTCTGGGTATTTTTTTTGTATGTTTGTTTTTGTTTTGTTTTGTGCATCAAGTTTTTCTGAAATATTCTTGGGATAAAATGTGAAGCTTTCAAACCGATAATGCAAAAATAAAATACGTACTGTACCCGAAAAGGAAAGGAGATACCGCGTACCGACCCATTTTTGTATGTTTTCAAGTGGTGCAATTGTCTCGCTTGAATTGCATGCTCTAGGTATTTTTTTTCATCAACTTTTCTAAAATGTCTTGGGATAAAATTGTGAAGCTTTTGAACGAACAATGCCCAAATAAAATAACTATAGCACAAGGAAAGAAAAAGAGATACCGCTTATCGACCTATTCTCATACGTTTTCAAGTGGTGTCATTGTCATGTTTAGAATAGCACTCTTTAGATCTTTTTTTTTTCTTTTTGTGTTAAAACTTTTTCTATCATGTTGTTGGGATAAAATACGAATCTTTTGAAGCGATAATGCCCAAATAAAAAACCTGTAGCACTCAAAAAGGAAAGGAGATACCTTGTATCGACCCATCATCATAGGTTTTCAAGTGATGCCATTGTCCCATTAGGAATAGCCACCTCCAGGTATTTTTTTTTTTTTTTTGTCCACTTTTCCTGACATGTTCTTGGAATAAAATGTGAAACTTTTGAACTGATAACACCCAAATAAAATACCTATAGAAATCGAAAAGGAAAGGAGATAACGAGTATCGACCCATTTTCCATCTTTTTCAAGTGATGTTATTATCCTGTTATAAGTAGCACCCTCCGGGTTTTTTTTTTTTTTTTTTTTTGTATCAAGTTTTTTCAACATGTTCTTGGAATAAAATTTGAAGCTCTCAAATATAATGCAAAAATAAAATACCTAGAGCACCTAAAAAGGAAAGGAGATATCGTGTATCAACCCATTTTCATACTTTTTCAAGTGATGCCATTGTCCTATTCTGAATAGCACCCTCCATTTTTTTTTTTTTTTGCATCAAGTTTTTGCATCTGAAGCTTTCAAACCGATAATGAAAAAATAAAGTACCTGTAGCACCCGAAAAGGAAAGGAGATACCGCGTATCGACCCATTTCATATGTTTTCAAGTGGTGCAATTGTCCCATTCTGAATAGCACACTCTAGGTATTTTTTTCATCAACTTTTCTCACATGTTCTTGGGATAAAATGTGAAGCTTTTGAATGGATAATGCCCAAATAAAATACCTGAAGCACAGGAAAAGGAAAAGATATCGTGTATCGACCTATTTTCGTACGTTTTCAAGTGGTGCCATTGTCCCATTCAAAATAGCACCCTTCAAGTTTTTTCCGTTAAAATTTTTCTAACAAGTTGTTAGGATAAAATCTAAAGCTTTTGAAGTGATAATGCCTAAATAAAGTACCTGCAACACCGGAAAAGGAAAGGAGATAACCTGTATCGACCCATCATCTACATTCCCAAGTGGTGCCATTGTCCCATTATGAATAGCACCTTCCAGGTTTTCTTTTTTCTTTTTTTTTTTTTTTTTTTTTTTTTTTTTTTTGCATCAACTTTACCCAACATGATCTTGGGATAAAATGCCAAAATAAAATACTTGTAGCACCTAAAAAGGAAAGGATATATCGCATATCCACCCATTTTAGTTTGTTTTTACCTAGTGTCATTGTCCCATTCAAAATAGCTCCCTCCAGCTTTTTTTTTTTTTTGCGTGAACTTTCCCCACATGTTCTTGGAATAAAATTTGATGCTTTTGAATCGATAATACCCAAATAAAATATCTGCAACACTTGGAAAGGAAAGAAAATACCGCGTATCGATCCATTTTCGTACATTTTCAAGTGATGCCATTGTCCCATTCTAAATAGCACCCTCTATGTTTTTTTTGTGTCAACTTCCCCCGACAGGTTCTTGGGATAAAATGTGAAGTTTTGGAACTGATAATGCCCAAATAAAATATCTGTAGCATCCGATAAAGAAAGGATATACCACGTATCAACCCATTTTTGTACGTCTTCAACTAGTGTCGTTCTCCTATTCATAATAGCACCCTCCATGTATTTTTATGTCAACTTTTCCCAGTATGTCCTTAGGATAAAATGTGAAGCTTTTAAACTGATAATGCCCAAATAAAATAATTGTAGCACCACAAAAAAAAATGAGATACCGCATATTGACCCATTTTCGTACGTTTTCAAGTGGTACCATTGTCTCATTTTGGATAGGGCTCTAGGTATTTTTTTTTTGTTCATCAACTTTTTCCTACATGTTCTTGGGATAAAATGTGAAGCTCTTGAATGGATAATGTCCAAATAAAACACCTGTAACACAAGGAAAGGAAAAGCAGATACCGCGTATCGACCTATTTTCATACATTTTCAAATGGCGCCATTGTCCCATTCCCAATAGCACCCTCCATATATATATATATTTGTATTAACTTTTCCTGACATGTTCTTGAGATAAAATTTGAAGCTTTCAAAGTGATAGTGCCCAAATAAAATACCTACAGCACCCGAATAAGAAAGGAGATACCCCATATTTACTCATTATCATACATTTTCAAATGGTGCCATTTTCCCATTTTGAATAGCACCCTCCAGTTTCTTTTTTCTTTTTTTTTTCTTTTTCTTTTTTTTTTCTTTTTTTTTTTTGCATCAACTTCTCCTAACATATTTTTAGGATAAAATGTGGAGCTTACAAATTGATAATGCCCAAATAAAATACCTGTAGCACCCAAAAAGGATAGAATATATCGTATGTCGACCTAGTTTCGTACGTTTTAAACTAATGTCATTGTCACGTTTAGAATAGCACCATCCAGGTTTTTTTTTTTTTTGCTCAATTTTTTGGGATACAATGTGATGCTTTCGAATCGATAATGCCCAAATAAAAAGCCCCAGAATAGGAAAGGAGATACTATATATCGACCCAATTTAGTACGTTTTCAAGTTGTGTCATTGTCCCATTCTGAAAAAGAATGTAAAGCTTTGGAACTGATAATTCTCAAATAAAATATATAGCACTCGAAAAAGAAAGGATATAGTGCGTATTGACCCATTTTCGTATGTTCTCAACTAGTGTCATTGTCCCATTCAAAATAGCACTTTCAATGTATTTTTTATATCAATTTTTTCCATGTTCTTAGGGTATGTAAAGCTTCCAAACTAATAATGCCCAAACAAAATAACTGTAGCTCCCAAAAAGGAAAAGAGAAAACATATATCAACCTATTTTCGTACGTTTTCAAGTGGTGTTATTATTTTATTCCGAATAGCACCCTCCAAGTATTTTTTTTTTTTTTTTTTTGCGTAAATTATTCCGGAAATTTATTAGGATAAAATGTGAAGCATTTGAATGGATAATTCCCAAATAAAATATCTGTAGCACCCGAAAAAAGGAGATACCATGCATTGACCTATTTTTGTACGTTTTCATGTGGTGCCTTGGCCTATTCTGAATAGCACCCTACAGGTTCTTTTTTTTTTTTTTTTTTGCGTCAACTTTTTCAGACATAATCTTGGGATAAAATGTGAAGTTTTTGAATTTATAGTACCCAAATAAAATATGTGCACTATCCAAAAAGGAAAAGAGATACTGCATATCGACCCATTTTCGTACATTTACAATTGATGTTATTGTCCTATTCTGAATAGCCACCTCCAGGTATTTTTTTGGTCTACTTTTCCTGACATGTTCTTGGAATAAAATGTAAAGCTTTTGAACTGGTAACGTCCAAATAAAATACCTGCAGCAACCGAAAAGGAAAGGAGATACCGGTTGTCGACCCATTTTCATATGTTTTCAAGTGGTGCCATTGTCTTGTACTGAATAGCACCCTCCAGGTTTTTTTTTTTTTTTTTTTTTTTTTTTTTGCGTCAACTTTTTCCAACATCTTCTTGGGATAAAATGTGAAGCTTTTAAACTGATAATACCCAAATAAAATACCTGTAACCCCCAAAAAGGAAAGAATATACCGCATATCGACCCATTTTCGTACTTTTTTAACTAGTGTCATTGTCCCGTTTAGAATAGCA
The DNA here is from genome assembly GCF_027475165.1 of Benincasa hispida. NCBI lineage: Eukaryota > Viridiplantae > Streptophyta > Magnoliopsida > Cucurbitales > Cucurbitaceae > Benincasa > Benincasa hispida. The sequence continues at coordinate 666,506 of NC_143489.1, read as the reverse complement.
ACCTCTAGTTTTTTTTTTTTTTAATCAACTTTTTCCCACATGTTCAAAATGTAATGCTTCCAAATCGATAATGCCCAGATAAAACACCTGTAGAACCCCAAAACAGAAGGTGATATTGCATATTGACCCATTTTCGTACATTTTTAGGTGGTCTCATTATCCCATTCTGAAAAGCACCATCTAGGTTTTTTGTTTTTGCGTTTAACTTTTCTCGATATGTTAAAATGTGAAGCTTTTGAGCCGATAATGTCTAAATAAAATACCTATAGCACCTATAGGTAAATGAGAAAATGTGTAAAAGATACCGCTATCGACTCATTTCGTACGTTTTCAAGTGGTGTCATTGTCCTCTTAATAGCACCCTCCATATGTTTTTTTAATGTAAATTTTCCTAACATGTGCTTGGGGTAAAATTTGAAGCTTTTGAACTGATAATGCCCAAATAAAATACCTACAGCACCTAAAAAGGAAAGGAAATACTGCATATTGACCCATTTTTTGCATGTTTTCAAGTTGTGTCATTGTCCTTTTCTAACTAACATGCTCTAGGTAGCTTTTTTCATCAACTTTTTCAAACAAGTTGTTGGAATAAAATGTGAAGCTTTCGAATGGACAATTCCCAAATAAAATACCTTTAGCACGGGGAAAGCAAAGGAGATATCGCGTATCAATCTATTTTTGTATGTTTTCAAGTCATACCATTGTCCCATTCAGAATAGCACTCTCCAGATTGTTTTTTTTCCCCGTTAACTTTTCCTGACATGTGCTTAGGATAAAATCTAAAGCTTTTGAGGTGATAATGTGTCACACCCCCTCCCAGGCTACCCTCTTAACCTGGAAAGAGATGTGAGGACAATAGATGTTAACCCTCTTATGACACCAACTGTTTATCTAGTACCTATAACCTATTCCTCGCCTTCGCATAACTTGATAAGTAATTATATATATAGACATCTCAAAGTTAAGCCTTAGTGGCAAAGAGAACTCAAACCACTTGCATAACTTGGTTTATCATATAACATGCTTTACATACATATCTACAGTTTGATGATTACATATCAGGGTCTACAAACATAATTACAGACTTGGGTACTACCCTTTTCTAACTAGTATGTACAAGATTACAAGACAATAAAAAACTTGACTTAGACCTCGCAAACTTCTTGGGTTGACAAGGACCTTTTAGAAGTGGTGTGGCAAATTGACAGCTGTAAGCTAAGCAACGAAAACTCGATCACAACCTAGGGAGTGAAAACATTTTAAAACTGTGAGCTGGAAAGCCCAGTGAATGACATTTAAATTTAATACATAAACATACTTTAAACTTAAGAGAAATTATTGTAAATCATGTAATCCTTCAGAGCTTTAGGGTTTTAAACATGTTTGGAAATTTAATAGCTTTGCAATAGAAACATCACATTAAAACATTAGAAACCCCTTAAAACATAGTAAAGCTTATGTAATTCTCATGAAAAAAAACAACAACACATAACTTTGTACTTCTTTCATCTTAGTTCAGGTAAAGCAAGCTCAATATTCTTAGTGTAAACAACTCTCATAAGTGCACGTAGAAATACTCCCAAAAGGCTAATCACCCTAGCACACGGCCCAAATCCTATAGGTGTGCTAAAGCGGGACCCAAAGACCTTTGTATGTTATATAAATAATAAGTTTCCTGGATACCTTCATCTCCTTGAGTATCAGGGTCCCGGATACCTTCACCTCCATGAGTATCGAAAATTAGGGTACATGAAACATTCCTTTACAAATCATGCTTGAATATGAGTTCATTTGGCATTCCATAAATAGCTTAGCATTTTAAATAGATAATCATACGCATAATGCTTTAAGAAACATATTTGGAATGCTTGTCATTATTAAAATCATGCTTAACCTTGTCATGGGAAAACTAGCATTTAAAGTTAATTCAAAAGAAACTCTTGCCTTACCATGGTATCAGAAACTATGTGAAAACTTTGAAGCACATAGCTCATACAAGAGAAATTCATGCTTTAACATACTTTAAAAACATTAAAGCATATGGCTCTCAAACCACATTTGACAAGGGTTAACTTGTCTCAAAAGAAATCATGCATTGAAAGAATTTAAGGAAAACATCTTAAATCATTTGTCACTCACTGATACTGGTTAGCTCCCCAAGGGTTTTATAGGCAACCTCTGTTTGGCCTAAAAAATAAATTAGTAACCTTTGGTTAGTTTTCTAGCTCACCCTTGTACTTATTAGCTTCAACTAAACCTAGCCTTTTTAATATTTTTTTTTTTTTAGAATATGTGATATTATTATACAATAACAAGGGGGATCCCATAGCCCGGAATCAAGGCATCAAAGCAACAAAGCACAAGGAAAGACAAGGCAACAATTCCACAAACAAAGGCAACAAAATAAGACCAGAACATAACCAAAACATAAACACATAAACCCCCAAACCACTAGGGAGAAAGCCAGAGAAAAGAAACCAAAACCCCACAGCTAGATAACAGCAAAACAAAAGGCAACAACAAGTTCAAAAAGAAGAAAAACATCCGTAAACACACTAGATAAGACCAAGAAGATCAACCCGTGAGGAAGCAGCTCGAGCATGAACCGTAGAGACCATAAGGTGAAACAAAGTAGACACCGACCTCGGTCGACCTCCATGCAGCCGCCGGTTACACTTTTGTCAGATGTAATAGATGGAAGCACACCAAAATACACGGAACAACTTACGCACCCTTTTATCCGACCCCACTCAACACAACCAACTTAACTCAACATCCCAACCCGCCACCCGATGTGATGAACTCTGATAATCGCACCTCCAATCTACTCCCTGCATCATAAACCACTGTAGACTCATATGAATCCAAAATCGTATCCCCCGGCAGCCAAGGATCCCACCAAACAAAACAAGACTGTCCATCGCCGATCATCAAACGAACCAGATGTTTGAAACTATCTCTACAACGCAAGATAGCCCTCAAGCACCAAAACCTGCCAACCTCACTCTGAACAGCCTACAAAGACTGCCCACGCAAAACATACATCTCCACCCATGCTACCCATAATGATCCCAATTTAATTAAGAGAAGCCAGAGCAGCTTTATAATATCAACCTGGTTCCAAGAAGCCACATGTTTCACACCCAATCCCCCCTCCCCTTCCCAACAGCGAGCACACCTCATCTCATACCACCCGCGTACCACCCCGACTCATCACACTACCCTTCCAAAAATAACTACATAACAGACGATCAACCTCATGAGTTACACACGTAGGCAACACGAAGATGCTACACCAAAATACCTGAAAGGACTGTAAAACAGACCTAACAAGCTGCAACCTCCTAGTAAAAGAGTTGGACCTCGGTGCCCAGCTTCTAATACCAGCTGTAATCCTCTGAATCAAAGGCGCACAATCCACAGCCCTCAACCGACCAGCCAATAAAGGTAACCCCAGATACCTAAAAGGTAGCGAACCAAGAGAGAATCCCATAAACGTAGCTAGTTCCTCCGCCTCACTTGACTTCACATCCGCAACAAATATGGAACTCTTTCCAATATTTGCAACTAACCCAGACAATCCTGCAAAATCCACCAGGACTTGCCTCACAAACTCCAAAGAATCTCTCTCAGCTGCACATAAAATCATCAAATTGTCTGCAAAAATCAAATGAGATAGGCCCACACGCTTACACCGATCATGGAACCTAAACCACACAGGAGATTTATTCAACAATCGGGACAAGACCTCCATCATCATCACAAATAAAAAATGAGACAATAGATCCTCTTGCTTCAACCCCTTCCTACCAGGAAAAAACCCCTCAAGGGAACCATTAATCATCACAGAGAACGTAAGCGAAGTAACACAAGCCCTCACCCATCTAACAAACTGAAGAGGCGTACCTATAGCCAGTAACACACCAAACGAAAATCTCAATTGATCAAATCGTACACCTTCTGAAGGTCCACCTTCAACACACAACGCAGCTTCCCTCTGCCCTCCTTATAGCCTTCCACAAGCTCCTGACACAATAAAATGTTATCGAAAATCGACCTACCAGGAACAAACGCAGATTGGTTACCACTGATGAAATAAGGCAACCACAACCACAATCTCTCAGCTAAAATCCTCGAGATACACTTATACACAACATTGCAACAAGAAATAGGACGAAACTCCTCCATACATTCAGCTCCCCGCCTCTTTGGGATAAGAGTAATAGCAGTAGAATTAACTTCACCAGGTAGGTAACAGGACTCAAAAAAGTTCAGAACAACATCATAAAAATCATCCCCAACTATACTCCAAGTAGCTTTGTAAAAATCCACCGAAAACCCATCAGGCCCAGGAGCCTTCTCAGACTTCATCAAGAATAAAGCCTTCTAAATCTCATCCCGCCTCACTAGACGACCAAGCACCTCCACCCCTTCCTCGGACCAACTGAACTGCACAATATCCCCGATCCGAGTAGTAAGATCCCTATACCCCACAGGCTGAGACCCCAAACTACCCCGAAATAACTCTATCGCCACCCCCGCCACCCTGTTATGCACTGACTGACGAGTCCCCCTAGCATCCACAACCGTAAATAAACCACTGCAACTACGTCAAGAGAAAACACAACGATGAAAAAATGTCGTGTCCATATCACCTAACTCCAGCCACCTCACCCCGGCCTTCTATCAGAGCGACGCCTCCTAAATCTAGCCACTAACCAGAACACCTTCGCACACACTGACTCATTAGCCTTTTTAATTCATTTTCCTTAACTTTAATTAATCTTCACATTCTTCTTACAGTCCACATTTAAGTATTTTTATAGCTTAAAATCCATAACATTCCTAAAGACTTAACAATTGCTTACCAACTTCAAATTCTAAAAATTAGGCAAATACCAAGCCCACGGCAGCTAGGCACACCACTAGGCCAAATGTGGGTGCTAGGACATGCACAGGTGCTTGGGCATGCACACAGGGCTTCACATGGGTGACAAGGCCAATGGCTCACACATGCGCGCTAGGCGTTGTGGGCGAGCAAACTGGGCGATGAATGTGTGCTGGCTAGGCGATGAACGTGCGCGGGGTGCTAAACGAGTGCGGTTTGGGCATTGAGCATGGGCGAGGCAATTGCAGCCTTTGTCGCCTAGTTGGGTGTTGTTGCCTGCACAGTGGCGTGTTGCGTGCAATGGGTGCGCGCGAGGCAGCTCACCGACAGCCCACTCCTCGTGTACCTTTTTCAACCTTCGGCCAGTTGCTTGCTTCTTCAACACCTAATTTCTAGACCTTACTTTCAGTACTCAAAACACCAATTTCAACCATTTGAGTTCAAATTTTTTTTCCATAAACCTCTTAAATAGTCTTTAAACTTACTTACCTCAAAATTAGAGCTTCTAATTCTCCTAATTAGCCAAAATCCACCCAACTTAATTTTAGAAGGAAAAAGAAACATAAATTAATTGTCTCTTAATAAAAATTTAAATACTTTTTTTTCTAGAAAATAATAAGTTAAGTACATTCCTTGCCTAATACATCAAATGAAATGATTTAAAATAGTACTAAAAAAAGATTTAAAATAGTACTAAAAAAGATTTAAAATACAAAAAAGAATCCACTCAACTTCCAGCATCCTTTATCTGTAGATAAATATAAAATTAATCAAATATGAAATAAAAACAAAATAGCCAACAAAAATTGTCCAGAATAAATTTAGCTAATTTTGAAATAAAATTTTTATTCCTGTTTTTTCCTTTTTCTTTTTTCTTTTTAGTCTGAAGTTAAAAATGGAATGAGGCATAATTTCTCTACATAAATACGCCCACTACAACGGCTCTTTATTATTAGTTGTTATTATTTCTTAAATTTTAAAACGCAGATTCAGCGATCACTTGGTAATATTTTATTATATTGCCAATTATACCCCTTTGATATACAGTGGGTAATAGCGACATGAAAGGGTAACTTCGTCAGAATGTTTCAACGGTCGAAATCTAAAATCGTCTCTTTGGCCTTATTTATAATTCCCAAATGTGCATGGAGCAAAATATCAGAACTTTGTAACTACTTCCAATTCAAAACTCTCTCGCTCTCGAATTTCATCACTGTGCTCTGACTTTCGTTTCGATCTTTTTTTAGTTGTTGTTTGATTGATTTGATATACAATTTCACGAATTTCTTTTATTCAAGTATTTGCAGAGGTTTCTTTGTGCTGCAGCACCGCGACGATCTGTTCGTTCATCTTTTTTTCTTTTTTTTTCCGTTCTTTTTTAGTATTATTGTTTTTTTTTTGGGAAATTAACGTTATGGATGCAGGATCTTTGAGTTCTTCTTCTAAAGCTAATCACTCTCGCTTTCCCCTTCAAGAACAGCAACTCCAGAAAAAGCATTCAAAAGAAAATGTAAGTGTGTCTTGTTTGAATTCACTAATTACATGAAGATGAGTTGTGTTTTATTATATGAAATTTTCCGAATAGATGGGGTTTCCTGTTTCCGTATTGAATTTAAACTAGGGTTTTTTTTAGCCGGATCGATTTTTTTATTCTTTGTTTCGATTACGATTGGGGATGGGTTTAATCTTAATTGATGCTGTTTTCTATATGTATTTATTTTTCTGAATCAAAGAATTTTGTCTGTTTCGATATTAACTCGAATGGGTTAATTCTTTGTTTCGATTGCAGTTGGATAGGTTTATTCCGAATCGATCGGCGATGGATTTCGATTATGCGCATTACATGGTTACTGATGGGAGGAAAGGTAAGGAAAATCCTTCTGTTAGTTCGCCGTCTAAGGAAGCTTATCAGAAGCGGTTGGCTGAGACACTGAACATGAATCGAACTCGAATCCTTGCGTTCAAGAACAAACCTCCTGCACCAGTTGAGATGATACCTAAGGAGTTCTTCTCCTCTGTTTCTCATGATAAACCCGTCAAGGCCCGCCGTCATATCCCTCAGGTGAGTTGCAGTTTAAATGTTTGATAATTTTCCTCAAATCATCAACTGGGTATTTTCTGAAATTTGAATTTTTCTATGGCAGACCTCTGAAAAGACATTGGATGCTCCTGACCTTGTTGATGATTACTACTTAAACTTATTGGATTGGGGCAGCACCAACGTGCTTGCTATAGCTCTTGGGAACACTGTGTATTTGTGGAACGCACAAGATGGTTCTACTTCAGAACTTGTAACGGTTGATGATGAAGTTGGTCCTGTAACAAGTGTGAATTGGGCTCCTGATGGAAGACACATTGCCGTTGGGTTGAACAATTCTGAAGTACAGCTTTGGGATTCGCTCTCGAATAGACAGGTTTCTTTTTTAGCCTTGCTATTTCAAAATTGAGTTTCTTATATACATTTAACAAAATACATAATGATCTGAATCCTGAATTGTTTTGGGTGATGATGTAATGCAGCTAAGAACTTTGAGGGGTGGCCATAGGATGCGAGTGGGCTCACTGGCATGGAACAATCACATTCTCACAACTGGAGGAATGGATGGGAAGATCATTAACAATGATGTGAGAATTAGAGATCACATAGTGGAAACTTATAGAGGCCATGATCAAGAAGTCTGTGGGCTTAAATGGTCATTATCTGGACAACAATTAGCAAGTGGAGGGAATGACAATATCCTCCATATCTGGGACAGATCAACAGCATCTTCGAACTCAGCTACCCAATGGCTTCACAGGCTTGAGGATCATACTTCTGCAGTCAAGGCCCTTGCCTGGTGTCCATTCCAAGGCAACTTGCTAGCATCCGGTGGAGGCAGTGGAGATCGTTCCATTAAGTTTTGGAACACCCACACCGGAGCATGTTTGAATTCTGTTGATACTGGTTCTCAAGTATGTGCTCTACTATGGAATAAAAATGAGAGAGAGCTTCTCAGCTCCCATGGGTTCGCCCAGAACCAGCTCACTCTTTGGAAGTATCCTTCAATGGTGAAGATGGGAGAGCTCACGGGTCATACATCAAGAGTTCTCTTCATGGCTCAGGTACATACATTTAGGTTCTTATCATAACCTTAGTATAAGCATGATAAATGTACTTGTTTTATACTAAATTTCCAAGCTCAGGAGTCAGGTGTGGGTGTGTCTAACAAATTAAGTTTTAATGGACTGATTCTTATAGCTGTGTTGGTGTGTGGTTGGTTGGACTGTTTCTTATAGCTTTGTGTTGGTGTGATGTTTAATTACAGAGTCCAGATGGATGCACTGTGGCTTCAGCAGCAGCAGATGAAACATTGAGATTATGGCATGTTTTTGGGGCTCCTGAAGTAGCTAAACCTGCTCCAAAATCCTATAACACAGAGCCCTTTGCTCATATCAATCGTATTAGGTAAATTGAATAATATACTTTTACTTAAGATAAATCATATACAAGTAGGAAGACCTGAAATTAGGTTGATAAAGAAGAATTAACGTTACACATCTTTGTTGTATTTGATATATTCACGAGAATTTTTTTTTTCTTTTTTTCTTTTTTTTTTGGACAGACATAAAAGAATGTCTTTGTATGTACTTTACAAATAAAGTTTACCGAGAAATATATGTGATGATTAATTTAATTTATGTTGTGTACTTGAATTCTATGTTTATCAGATTGCACCATTAATTCATTTTATTTCCCAAGTATAACATGCGTTGTTGACTTTTGACATATGTAACAAAGTTTGAAAATTTTTATTTGACAAAGGGCATGTAATACTTGCAAACAGAGAGGCTTGAAATTTGTAAGCAGTAAAAAAGAGGTGTGAATGAGTTGAGGAATGAAAAATTTTAAATAAAAAAAATTAAGACAGTCACATGACATTTTTTTATTTGAGAGCTACTTGGACTGCACGAGGCAGTACCCAAGTATTTTCGAAATGAGAGTATATGGATTGATAAGCATTGAAAAGAAGTCCACTAAATTAATTCAAATGAAGTGAACGAAAGATCAAAAGAATGAATACTAGAGAGACTAAATAATATTACATAGAAAGTATGTACAACAAAACAACTCGGTAGGGACAACTCATTTTCAGGTAAGTATTTATGGGTTAGTGGAGCACATTGTAACTACCCGATCTTTTGAGTACTCTCTGATAAGGGTCGTAACTCATAATTACACATTTACGTTCAAAATATTTTGATCATTGATGAAAATAAATTTTATTAAAATAATAAAGACAATTTTTCAAAATAAATAACAAATAAGTAAAACCTTTGTTCGGGCCCATGAAGAAAAAATAACTTAAACAGATAAAATTTTGACCAACATCAAGTTTCAAATCAAAATATTTAAATAGCTTAAAAACGTAAATTGAGCGGAAGCCATTTACATATCCCATATGACACGATCACAGATCCCTCTCGTCTCCTACTGGTCCGTTCCTATCCTTACCTGAAAAACATAAATTAAGAAAGGTTGAGTATAAAAATACACTCAGTAAGTGATCCCATTATCGGGATCAGGTTATGCATCATCCACGAGCAGAGAATGATGGGCACGTGGCTCAAACAACTACATTTGTTTTTTATGATAAAAAGAAACCAAAGGACGTACTATCTTGCCTTAACTTGCATGTCTAGTGGCCTGAGATGGCGCACCGTCAAACATAGAAAAGTAACATGAACGGAACCTGTCGATTCACGCATATCTAGCGGCCCGTAGAAACACCGTCAAACATGGAAAAAATAACATGAACGTGAACTTGTCAATTCACGCATATCTATTAGCCTGTAGGCACACCGTCAAACATGGAAAAATAACATGAACGTGAACCTGTCGATTCACGCATGTCTAGCGGCCCGTAGGCACACCTTCAAACATGGAAAAATAACATGAACGTGAACCTGTCGATTCACGCATGTCTAGTGGCCTGAAGGCACACCGTCAAACATGAAACTAGACCCATCAGTCCTCTGAAATAAAACATGCATCAAGGCGAGATGGTAAACTGCCCTACTGTACCGATTAGAAATTCAAACATGTTCATAATACTCATAACTGTCATGCAACAAGTATATCACAACGACAAAATCATACTTCTAGAGTCCATTACTTAATTTTGTAAATCTAATCTAGGCCGCCTGGCACGAAGGCACCGGTAATAGTACCACTTACCTCAAATTAAGTCAAGGATAGTTATCTTGACAACCAACTCCAACAATTTACTTGAACTAAAATCAACGAAAGGACCGAACGATAGTAAATCCTGCTAGAAAGCACGCCACTGTTCTCCAAACTTCGAATAGTAAATGTTCAAAAACTCGTTTCCCTTGTTGGATAGTGACCAGAAACGCTCCCAAACTTCAATCTAAAAGCGAAACATAAAGGATATCAATCAATTTGGGCCAAAAGCTAATGGGTGGTCAAGAACCTCCAAGAATTCTAAAACTTACCCAAAATATCAATTTCGGTGACAATGACATCAGCGGCAGTGGCAACCATAGATAGGCAGTGGGTGTTGCTATCGGCATAAATTGTTTAGGCTAGCGGTTGATAGTGAGGGTCTTGCATGAGGAGGGTTTGTGAGAGTGAGAGAGAAGGAAAATTTCTAGTTTTACAGATTTTATTCAGCAGAGATTACGAACAAACCAGAGCTTCAAACAACGATCCAACCGTTCAAAATGAAACTCTATATGTCTCGAGCTGACTGATCAAATTTGAGTATGATCCAACGGTTCAAACTCCAGAAATCTACAATTTTGTAGGAGTTGTCGCGAAAAATCAAATTGCTTTCTCCCAATTTTTTGCCCTTTTCACTCTCATTTAATTTCGAAAAAATCTCAATTCTTTTATTTTTTTTTTTCAATTTTAAAAATATAAATAAAATATTTTATCATAATATCTCCAAAATCTCCAAAAATTCTATTAAATTAATAAATCAATTAACTTTTCAAATTATCTTAATTTAGGCTTCAAAAACCAAAATTAAATGTCATAAGATCCATAATTTGATACAAATTAAATCTTTCCAAATATTTAACTCAATTCAAAACCACATGAAATTAATTATCTTCTTAATTATTTTTTTTTTAATTTGTCCCTAAAATCTACAATCAAAGGGAAGCAAAATTCAATATTTTCAAGATAATTAGTTCGAATATCTAATAATTAAATTCAATTTAACCAATAAAAGTTTTTCAATTATTTCAATTTAATCTCAATTTTCTAAAGGAAAGGAAAATTTAAACTAAAAAATTTTAGATAATTAATTTAAATTTTCCTGAAATTCGGATGTTACACCCACCATGATTTGAATTTGGCATTGGTTTTTTTTTCCTCCTATTATAATTTGGACTTATTTTCTAAAAGGTGTAATATGGACTTAATAGTTTTGTTTGTTTATTTATTGATTTAGAGCTCAACAACAAGGGGGAGATATAAGTTAAAATTAATTTAAGTAATTAATTTACCCTTGTCAACTTAAATGATACGTAAATTAGTTACTTAATTTTTTTTTTAGATCAGTATCAACAGACATTTATGTAAATTAAATAATTTATAAAAATTACTTAAATTAATAAATTAAGATCTTTTTCACTTTCTAAATGATCATGTTATTGATTTAGTAACTAATTGATAAGTTACTTTAAATCTTATGGCTATTCCAAGATATTGAAGATATCCGTTAAATCCAAATATCGCTGTCGAACCATCTAATTTACGAATATTATGTATTGACATATATTTTAATCATTGGAGTGGACTAACAATGATAATGACTAAGATAGTACAACATTTTATGTCAGCCGTACAATTTTGAAATGCATGGAAAATTGAAAGATTTTAGATATTTGATCTTTTTTTAGTAACAAAGAAATTTGAAAAGAAAAATACATGAGTGTATCTCAAACTACACTCAATATCATCTAAGTACACAAGCAATGACAAAATATATATATATATATATATTAATTTTCTTTTTCTATTAAAGGGAATGCATAGAGATGGGTTTAGCTTAAACATTGCTCTAATCCCTATATTTTTTCAATCACACAATTCCTCTAAACCATCAAATATTATTATCTCCCCATTTGAGTTGATCTTCTTGATTTTCTAGTTCCTTATTTACTTTTTCCCTTGTTATCAGTATTATGACAACGAGACTACTTTACTTTGGTTTCACCCAAAGCCGACATATCGATGAAAATAATTGTCCTCACTTATATTTCGTGGATCTCCTCCTTTCTTAACCAACGTGGACTTTATTTTCACTCCTCAGTCCTCACCATCAACATATTAGTGGCATACTATGTTTTATCCTGGTAGATAAGTTGGTTCTCTCAAAACACATCATCTTAGTCATCCAAATGTTAAAGAAAACGTGCACATTACACACAGGTTATAATATGAAAATCTTAATAGTAGGAGAAGATTGATTTATAACTTGATTCAAATTCACATATGAATGAGGAGTAAATTATTTAAGCTTTTAAGGAATTTGATATCATCAACTTTTGGGTGAAGTCCCACAGTTTCTTTGCCAATTCACTATCATGGGCTTGTGAGCTTGCTTTGGCTATGTTACTGTCAGCAAAATAATGGCCACTAATCCCTTTGATTTGTGGATGCAATGCAACATAACATGTCGTTGCTGCTCCCTGAAAACAGGACGATAATCACAACTGCTTCTTCACAATAAAATGTACCGATCGAGTTTTCTACTCTTTAAATTTGAATGATAGAATATCCATTACTTTCTAATTGTCTAATTGGAAAGTTCAAATGGATAACATGACTATTTTCATACCAAATGAAGGTGCAACAAGTAGGGAGGATATCAAAAAAGTTTAAAAAAAAATGAATTTGATAATATATCGGTTCAAATTCTATTTTGGTTACTAAACTCCCAAAAATCCTAGTCTTGTTCCTGAATTTTTCATTAAAAAACTATTTTTAATTTTTTAATAAACTATTTAACGAAAAAAGTTAACACAAACATCTTTTTTTTCCATTTATTTATTAATGAAGATGCTTATAAATAGATAACTAATTTAAGTTATAGGTGAAAGGTAAGTTAAGTATTGGGTTTAACTTAAATTTTATGTCAAGTAATTATAAAAAGTTAAGGTTAAACTATCACTTTAGCCTATATACTTCAAGACTTGTTCCATTTTTTATTCTAGTCCATGTACTTTTAAAGTCCAAATTTAGTCCTTATATCATCCATACCGTTTTTATGATCAAATTTTGCAAAAACAATTTGATCTTTATAAATTTTGAAAACATATTAACATTGTGTTTTTCCTTGAATGAGAATTATTATTATTATTATATAAAATTAATTTAAGACAATTTTGAGGTTTGTTAAAAGTACAGGAACTAGATTTACTAAAATTAATTATAAAGACTGAAATATTTTTTATGCACTGTTTAACCAAAATAAACACAGCCTTCAAAAGTGAAGAAACTAAGACGAAATAGTTACAAAAAATTGTAGAATAGAAAGAGATTGAAATCACCAAAACGAATATGGTTTAGTTAGTGATAGTTGACAAGTACATTTTTAAGGTGGGTGACTCAAATCTCCATATTCTATTTCTTATTGAAAGAAAAAAAATGAAACCTAATATAACTACTTAAAAACTTATTAGAAAGGAGGTTAATTTTATAAACCCAAAAATCTTTGCAAAAATAACAAAACCACTGACGGAAACTTAAATTTTGGAATCAAGTTGATTAACATGCAGAAGGAAGAAAGAACAATCAAAAAGGGAAAGGCCTATAAATTTGTGTATATGGCTTCTCTGAACTAGACATTACCTGTTGTACATTCTTCATCACATGTTTACCCAGTACGCCAAGAAAACCTGCACGAAATTCAGAACAAAAACAAAAGAAAGGTATTGTTATTAAGACATGTAATGAAGCGCAACACAACGCTGAAACAGTCGGCAAAAAAGGTAATACTGCAACAAACCACATTGAGAAACAGGCAAAAAGACCTTGGAGATGTGAAAATCATGTTATTAGCACCGATGAGCACATTATTGAAATGCATTAAGACAAGAAAAACAAGCTGAAATGCAGAGCTTTATGAAAACCAGTAGATGACGATACTAAAAAGGGTAAGATAGAAGATTGAATACGGTTAATGAGGCTGTGATAACGAAATAGGTTTGTTGGAATGGCTCCAGGATGTAGTGAATTTGCAGTTATCTTCACCCCTTCTTCCTGTTTTAAAAGGTAAATGATTGCTTAGTAATAGTGTCTGTTTACCCTCTGGAGACAAAAGAAGCAAAAAAATGGTAGAAACAACACCAACGTCTGGTGTCAATGAAAAGTGTTAAACTACTCAATATAAAACCTTAACAATGCTCAACACTTCCATTATCTGTAGACTTGAAATTAAAACAAACCCAACAAGTGGATTATCAATAATAATTCAAGGGCAACAATGTGCAACGAGAATTTCAACCTAAGACATCCAGATCTAATATTATGTTAAACTACTGCTCAACCCAAAATTTTAAACGTTTTGCTACATTCTTTTTCTAGCCGGAAACAAATAATGAAATCTCTAAATGATAATAATGCAATGTTACATTCCAATTGCACCATTTTTTGGTGCCTAAATTTATATAAATCATAATTAAAGAGAGAATTCAACCAACATGTCACGAACCTTCAGCTGTCTTGCAAGTTCGGAAGCATGCAAAATATTAGCAAGCTTTGATTGACCATATGCAGAAAGGCCATTATACCTGTATAGAATGAATCAGTAGAGAATATATGGTTCAAATTCGTTATGGTATTCACCACAATCATAGCATAGCAATGATATTATGCAGGAATTTAATTTTAAATTTCTTCAGTTTGAGGTTGTAAGCCAAGAAATAACAAGGAAATAATCTTCATATTTAATGTTGCGGGCGTCCCTCTGACTCCTCACAAACCTCTAATGAGAACAGATATGTTCTGAAGGACCCGTGCATTAGCTTATGTTGGGAATAAGAATTATATCAATGGGTGATAGAAAGAAGACCTTGATTGATCATTGATTTTTTCAAATTGGATGCCTTCACGATACGAAAATTGGTGCCGTCGTGACGAGACATTGACAATCCTTCCTTCTTTGTCACTTTCTTTTGCTGTCTTTTTCAATGTCTCTAACAATAGATTTGTCAAAAGAAAATGTCCTGCAGAGAGAACTATCAAGTATCAGAGCACCATAGGACAAGAATGACTAGACAGACGATTTCCTATCATACACTACAAAAGAGAGCAACAATCAGTCCTTCTCTATTGATGATGTACTTGCCCACATGGTTTGTTGCAAACTGCAATTCTATCTTGTCCTTCGAGAGCAAGAAGGGGGAAGCCATGACTCCTGCATTATTACTGAAGGAAGAAAAGATAACTACTAAATAGTGTAAGTGTTCCATTTTCTCCTCTTTTTGCTAATAGCTTATACATATGTGCACATATAGCACTTAGGACAACTTGAATTAGAGACCACAGATACAGAAATGGTGGGTTCTTGGTTACTTCTTGAATAGTGAGGCAATCTATACAATGGAGTTCCCTCTTTCATTTTATCAATGTTAGGTCGTACTCATACAAACTATCCTAGCTTATTGTATCTTTTGTTCCATTGCTTCTAGAACAATCACAAACACCTTTTTGGATTATGGATATACTAGAAATGAGAAAATTAGAGATGCCGTCTACATCATGTGTAATATTTGGAAAATAAAGAGATTTCTTGCATCACTAATATTATTAATGTAGTTTCATAGTGTCGTTTAATCTGAGTGCTACATGAAGACCATTAGCTAGATGAAGGAATGAGAAGATCCATATATTCAGATCGCAGATGTAACACATAAAGTCATACAGTTTGCCAACTTACACGAGAATGCTCAGTGGAAGACCTGAGGACTTGAAATTTGATGCAAAATTCTGAACAGATGCCATTGAACTCAGATCCAACTCCATGGTATCAACTTTGGCAGATGGGTTTTCCTTGACAATGGCTTCTTGGACCTCCCTACCAGTTGCTAGATTCCTAACCGCCATTACTACATGTACTCCACGCAACGCAAGAACACGAGCAGTTTCAGTGCCAATGCCACTTGATGCACCTGTGTTAATGCAAAAGACATTATCAAGAGAAAATTCAAGCTCCTTAAAAGGTGAAACTTAATTTTCATCAAACACGAAAGGCAACTCCAAAAGAGGAAATTAATCAAAACCCTCAGCATTATGCTCATTGTCTACCCATTAATTTACTTCTTGATGATGAGTGTGTAATTTGGCCAATCAACAAAGCAAAACATTGTACAATACGAGCATGTTTTTCTTTTTTCAATCAATTATACATTCAAACAGAGTCAGCCATTGAAAGCAACGAAACCCATTAACCCGTAAACAAGCTCTAAGCTAAACGATGGCCTTAATATCTGAAAGCTGCAGGAAAAATCATCAGAGGAAGACAAAATAGAGGGCAACAGCCATGTATTATCTCCATATTTCTTATTAAGCAACTGGAATAAGTAAAGAAACAAAATTCCCAAGGAATGGGCGATTTGTTCACTCAATTCGACAATAGAGAAATAAAGCACTGATTAAACCGAATCCATGTTAATGTGGAGATTGGAAAAAGACCTGTAACAATGGCTGTTAGACCCGTCCCATCGATTCCTTCTGTAACTTCTTCAGCTGTGGAAGAAGCTGAGAACCCAGATGGTCCTTTCTTGCTAAGAAACCACATTCCTCTCTCTCTCCGTATCCAAATCAAAGTGCCATGATCTTATTAGTAGATATATATTAGGGACTAAAATGTGTGTATTAAACTTTAATAATGAGAAGAGTAATTCATGTAACTCCATTAATAACATAACTTTTATTATATTTGTCAGTCGAGCATAACTCAATTAACATATGAACTAATACATAATTTGTGGTTCAAAATCCTCTATCCCAATTATTCTAAAAAATATATTTTTTTTCTATATATTAGAGAGCCAAGCCATAAATAATGTGTCAAAATTCAAGTAATTCTTTTACGGGACTTTGAAGAATCTAGTACATACTTGAATTTGATTGGTAAAATGAGGACAAATTAATTTTAGTTTAGCATCTTTTTTTGCTTGAATGTGTCACATTGTGAGTAACGTATCAAAATTTTAATGACGGGACTCAAATTCTCAAATTGGATACTTTGATATAATATTAGGTCAACTACAAGTTGCCTGCAAAAGATCTAAGTTTTATTTTAAACTTTCAAAATTATTTTTAATAGTCCTGAATTTTTTTTAAGAAATCAATAAATCCCGAAAATCTAAATTTTAAATCTTTATGTACAATAAATTTGTCATATAGAGTGAAGAAAAAGACGCATGAAAAAAAACTTTAAGAGTAATTCTCGACTAGCTACAATTTTATAAGCTACAATCAATAATATGTCAAAACTCTCTTACCCAAGTATAATAACCAATTCAATGTCTCAAACGGCCTCTTAATTTCTATGTCTATTTATAAAAACTTGTGAATTAAAACTTCCACATGCCACGGAATAAAACCTCAAGTAATCAACTCAGGATACACGACCAAGGAAATTCCAACCTTAACAAATACACTCACTTTTAAGAATGTTTTAATAAAGCCTGAACTTTCAGTTTTGCAATCAATAAGTGTTTTAATTTTAAAACGATATAGGATAATCAAACACTACAAAAGAAACTCGTATTCCTAATTAGCAAAATACTTT
Organism: Benincasa hispida; assembly: GCF_027475165.1. Lineage (NCBI taxonomy): Eukaryota > Viridiplantae > Streptophyta > Magnoliopsida > Cucurbitales > Cucurbitaceae > Benincasa > Benincasa hispida. The sequence goes on along the minus strand of NC_143489.1, from coordinate 648,809 downwards.
CAAGAACACAAGAAAAAGCTTTATAGCAACTTCATGCAATACATGAATACATATACAAACACCAATCTGGAAATTGGAAATAACTTGAATTAACAGCTTAAGTTCTGAGGATAGTAGCTCTAAATCCCCTTTCCTTATTTGTAATGCGGTACTCTAAAGACACAAACAATACAACTTTACACAACCTAACTAGATAGAAATACCACAGCACTAATTTACGGAGAAAAGCAGAAAAAAAAAAAGTCAGCCAAAATGAGCCTCAACAATAATAGGCATATACAAATCTCCATGATAAATTAGAATAGGGAATTGGATTATTTTAGTAGATTAGTGGTAAAATCCCAAAGTTTCTTAGCCAAGTCAACATCCTGGCCATGTTGGCTTGCCTTGTGTAGGTTACTATTCAGAAAATATTCACCACTCACTCCCTTTACTTGTGGATGCAATGCCACATAGCAGGTCGTTGCTGCACCCTGCAAATTCAGACTTGTTGAATAGACAAGAAACCCCAAAACGTATCACTTCAATATTGATAAAGCTATGCCAGATAATATCGTCGTGGTTAAATTTTCATTTAATAACAATTTTGCTTTTAGTTTCCATCTAGTCAGGAGTGGGTTGAATGTAATATTGAATATAAGTACATTCGGTCTAAAGTCCTCATTAATGATGATGACATCTCAGTTTTTGTAAACCTCTGTAAAGTAGACGCGACGGAATGAAGCTCACCTGTTGAACGTTTTTAAACATGAGTTTGCCAACAGTGTTTACTATACCTGCAAGAAAAACAAGACGCTGTTCGATTAGAAGCTATTTCCTGACGTAGAAGATAATTATTATACAAGAACAAAGATGTTGGATTAGTAAAATTCTAGGAAGATCATTTCAAGAGTGATATCTACACCAATTCTCAGGCTTAGTCGGAGAATCGGCTGCCAAACTGATTCAACTACTGCATTTGAAAGTCATGTAGAAAGAAATTGTCAAACAAAATCCACGAAAAAGATGGTAAAAAGAAGCAAGAAAATCACAAGAACGCAACAAAAGAATCCATATGAGTTAGAAAAAAACTGAAAAGTTCAGCAGATTTTCATCTATAAAGTAGTAAGAACATCAGCTTCCATCAATCCAATTAAGACCGATAATGATTCTGTCTTTTATTTCTGGTTTTGAAATATTTTACTTGCTTTTTTCCCAATTTCTTTACTATGATATTAAAAAAAAAAAATTAAAAACAACCGTACATTTGATAACAATTTGGTTTTCAGTTTTTAAAAATTAAGCTTAAAAACACTACTATCACCAATTGATTTTTTTCCTTCGTTATCTACTTTTAGAAATAGTTTCAAAATTCAAGCCAAATTTTGAAAACTATGTATATATTCAATTTGGCTACGAACTCTAATATTTTCTTAGAAAAGATGAAAATTGTGGTAAAGAAATGGTGAGAAACAAATATGATTTTTAAAAACCAAATAGTTATCCAACAAAACTATATTTTTTAGTTTCCAAAACCTAACTTGAATTTTGTAGACAATTTTCAAGATTTTCAAGATGTGGATAACAAAACAACGAAACATCATATGGTTAATTTCTAAAAACAAAAATCCAAATTCAAATTGTTATCAAACGAAACCTAAGGCATTACCATTGCCATAATTCAAGTGGCGGAAAAGATTTGTGGCGATTATCCCTGGGTGGAGTGAGTTTGCAGTTATGTTTAAACCTTCTTCCTGTACAAGAAGAAACCATCAATTTTAAATGGTTTGCCACAACCATCCTTTGTAAACAAAAGGAGAAAAATGAATGAAATTTTAAATCGGGAAAAAAATGAACATCTCTATCACACACGCTAGTAAGTACTGGTCCAATTTCATCAGATGTCCTCAAAGCTCGAAGGGACGGCAAGAAGTAATGATAGAATTGACTGAGTTTTGGACAGTGAAGAAAAATTTTAAATTCGGAAGGTACTGATTGAACTCAAATTTATCATCTTGTGTCATTCAAGATTTGTTGTTTCTTGTCTCTCATTTTGGTTTGTTTATTTTCATCAACTAGAGAAGTACTCGTACCTTGAAACGTCTTGTAAGTTCATTGGCATGCAGAACATTAGATAACTTCGACTGGCCATAAGCCTGCATTTTATTATACCTACAATGATAGAATTTGAACAACCGTCAACTTTAACATGAACAAATATAAACATGGGTGCATAAAAACAGTTAAGGGACAAACTAAAGGGGAACACTGTCCTTGTAAGCTCAATGGTCAATTGCTTGGACAATTTATCAGGTAATAGAATATTATTAATTTATCTATATTTTTGTCATTTTCATGTACTTTGCCGAGTAAGAAAAACTGAGTGATATTTATCAAATTACAACTAAATACAAAAGCTTAGAGCTTAAATTGATAGCTAAACATTTGATCTTTTATCAAAATTCTTAATAGACTCTATGTAGGTTTAAATATTAATTTATTAACAAAACCCAACAGATGAAATATTAGTTAAAGGGATAGGGAAGTCCAGACGTCCTCCACTAATACTATGCTAACCTATTAGCTACTACTCAATCTTTAAGCATTGTATATATATATATATACATATCATTCTCAACAATATTTATAGAGGGTAGATTGAATGTGTCAAAATGAGTATAAAGTAACAAACAATGCTTAATACCGAGCAAACAGAAAGAGGGCAGCAATAACCACACTTGTAAGTTTCTAGTCTTCAGGCACGACAATGCAAGGAGTTGAAAGTCAGCTTCCTTTAGGTTAGGAGGTAAACAAAGCACCACCAAGCACTTAGTTCCCAATTCTCAAACAATGCTTCCCAAACCACAAAAGCCATTCCATTATTATTTCTGTATGCTTAAAAAGTTTACCTTGATTCATCGTTAATTCCATCAAATCGGATGCCTTCAGGATATGTGTAACGATGAGCTTCTGAGGAGACATTTACAATTCTTCCTTCTTTCTTACTTTCAGCAGCAGTTTTCTTCATATTTTCCAAAAGTAGATTTGTCAAAAGGAAATGGCCTGCATGGACTCAAAGTATCAAATCAGATCAGAATTAATGATCGGCTGAAACAAAATAAGTTAGGTTCCATATAGTTAGAGTACACCAAGGAACTATCCATCAATTCTATTTTCAGAAAAAAAAAAATGATTTTGTTTGAATGGGGACCTAAGTTGTCATGAACATGAGAGATAAATACGGAGGAAGACAGTAACGAGTCACATTTTACATGAAAACTCACAAAAGAAGAGCTATGGGCAGAGAAGAAGAAACAAATCCACTATAATGAAAGTTGGTATAAAAGTCTCTCCGGGTGGCTGTTAATATGTCAATGCAATAAACAGAAGTGCCTAAAGCAAAGCAAGGCCTACTGCCTAATCTCCCCATGGCCACAACCTCAATTTCTCAGCCTCATGCCAGCTCATAACAAGTTCAGCTCGCCCATATTTAACAGAAGTGAAATCATGTATCATCATGTTGCAAGTAGTTTGTTTTCCATATCCATAAACGAAACTCTTGATGTGTCAATGGTTTCAAGTGTATCCTATACATCTTCTTGCAAGTTCACATAGATAACAATTTTTCGTAATGCAAGAAATGATCTATCATATCATATAAACATACCTACGTGGTTTGTCGCAAACTGCAGCTCTATGTTATCTTTTGAAAGTCCGAAAGGGGTAGCCATTATTCCTGCATTGTTACTTCCACCAAAGAAAGAAAAGAGATGAAAAAAAAAACAATAACTTGTACTACATCTTCAATTAGATAGCTACATATCATGGCAAGTAAATCCACTACTAGCAGGAGAGATAAATAAGTGAATCAATACATATACAAACTAGCGAACATGTTACTGTAATGCTTGTCAATTCTTACATGAGGATGTTCAGTGGAAACCCGGACGACTGGTAATCTGAGGCAAATTTTCTTACAGACGCCGTGGAGCTAAGATCCAACTCCATGGCATCAATTTTTGCAGAGGGGTTCTCCTTGACAATGGTTTCTGTGACATTTCTACCAGCTTCTAAATTCCTAACGCCCATAATGACATGGACTCCACGTAGTGCAAGAACACGTGCTGTTTCAGAGCCAATACCGTTCGATGCTCCTGTAACATCAGCAAGAGTAAAAGGCTAGTAAGTGCAACTAGAAAAGTTTGGTTCCAAAGCAAAAAAAGAATAAAATTCAGGAAACTCCAGCAATGTGGTTTCAGCATTAATCTTGTGCTTAGTAATGAAGACGAAGCTAAGAGATGCTTAATTAAATGGTAAAACTAATCACCAATCATGCTTAGATAAGTCTTCAACCTTTCATTTGCAAACAACTATGCTCACAAGTCATACCACTTAACAACCTTTCAGTTGGAATTTCTTTCCTCAGCCTCTTTCTTACACCGATAGAAATCTGAAGACAAAAGCCATACCGATATTTTCTTTTGTTAAAGCATATTCTTTAAGTCTCCTTAGTTTATCTATCATAATGTTTTGTCTTCAGATTTTTATTTGATTTAGTTTCGTTTTAAAAGGTGTAGTGACTGCCTTTACTATTAAAATTCTCGTCCAGAAACTTAGAGTAAAACAAGCAGAACTACTACCGTCCAAACTCAAAATTCAAACGCGTTCAAAATAAATTATTATAAAAATATATAAAAGTACCAAAACGTTGCTAAGAGGGGAAGCAATTGGAGTAAAAATAAAGGCTAGATTACAAACATAGCTCTCAACTTTGTCCTTTACTTAACAAATACCTCTATTATTTCCTAAGTTGCAATATTATTCTTTAACAATTCATAAAAATTTCAAAACTATCCTCAAGAAATCCATTTTGACTTAGAACAGCGTGGCTGTGGCGGTGATCTAAAACGAAAAGTGAGACTTAAACACTGTCGCACCATTTCAAGGACATCACAGACACATCTGTTCAATTTCCACCAAAAATTCTAATGTTCAAATTCAAATTCAGAGGAACAATAAGATCCCATCTCTCAGTAACAGCGAGTCGAATCACACATCAGATTTTGTCCTAGAAACACTCGAAGAAGAATAATATCTTATGTTACAAGCAGCGAAAGCGCAAACCCCGCAAGTTTTGACACAAAAACATGAGCACAAATTTTTTAAACAAGAATTCCAGACACTCGAATGCATAATTGAAAGATGTACACGAGTAAAGGAAAATTAGGATGAGACCCAGTTCAAAATCCAGATAAAAACACAAAAATGAGAGTGCTTTAAGTAAATTATGACCTGTAACAATGGCGGTAAGACCAGTGCCATCGATTCCGTCTGTAACTTCCTCAGCAGTGGAAGAAGACGAAAACCCAGAGGGTCCTTTTCTTCTAAAAAACCACATTGCTTCGATTACAGAGAGATGAAATTTCAAGACGCAATCGGGAGTTATCCGAATCTGCAAATCCGCCTGAAACTTTAAGCTTCTAATGACCAACCACCGGCGGGCAAATCATTGCGTTGATAAGAACCATGCATTCTGCCACCTCTTACCACACTCGACACCTGTGCCCAAATTCACGTTGAATTGTAACGAACTAGCAAGAAATATCAATTTGAGGCTCCTTTAACAAGCAATAATTTCCCAATTTAACGTTAGAATTACCAACAAAAACACCATTATTATGGAAATTAAAGAAACCAATACTTGACTAGTTTCATTTACGTGTGAGGGTTTTAAGTTTTTCTTTTTTTTAAATTATAAAAACTACCATAACAATTACAATTATACCCTTAAACTTTTAATTTTGAAAATTGATCCTTTAAACTTATATATGTATTAAAAGTAGACACTCACGATTTAAACCCTGTTGACATTTTTCTATACTTGAATATAGGTTTAAATTCTATTTTGGTACTTCTACTTTTGGCTTTTGTTTATTTTTGTCTCTGTACTTTTAAAATATTTATTCTGGTTTCTATACTTTCAACTTTGGTTCATTTTGATTCTTAAACTTTCAAAATATTCATTTTCATCCTTGAACTTTCGGGAAGTGACTATTTTAACTTCTTAAAAATGAAGTAAAAATGAAAATGATGAGACCAAAATGATCTGTCTAAGGACGAAAAATAAATACTTTAAAAGTACTGAGACTAAAATAAACCAAAAATAAAAATATAAGGATCAAAATGAATATTTTAAAAATATAGAGATCAAACTGTAATAATATTTAAAATTTTAAAAATGTTTTCAATAATTTTATTATTTAAAATAACTACTCATCTCAATCTTAAATGTCAATTTTAAATAGCCTCTTTTGAAAGTAAATAGATACGTTTAATCTATGACTAAAAGATTCAAAGCATATAATTGTAAGAATTCAAACCAATCATAAAAACATTCAAATAATCTCTCCGTAATTAGGCTTGACATGTCGGTATCTTGATCCGACGCGGGAGCCTTGAGAATTATTTATTTTAATGAGGGTATCACGTCTTATTTTAATTTTTCTCACATTATTTTGTAAATTTTTCTTCTTTGATGTAAACCTTAACACAATTTACTCTTCGCTTGTTGGCCCTTAAATCTTAAATCAATTATTTTTAATTCATTCATTCATTTATTAATATTTGAATGATAATAAACTTGAATCGATTTAATAACAATTTGAATATTTTGAAGTATCTATTGCATAAAACTTGAAATAATTAATACAACACATTTCGAAACATTTAAATCAGAACTCAAACTAATAAGATGTAGTCGAAGCATGCTTAATGAATAAGATATAACTGAAACATACTCAACAAATAAGATATAGCCAAAACATGTCTAACGAAGAAATATCCAAGATGATGAAGCCAAATCATCAAAATGGACCCAATTAAAATGTGATATATGGAGGAATGGAGGAGTGACACATGGTTGGTTTTTTACTCTCGTTAAATTTTAAAAGAAAATGATCTTTTAAAAATATTATTATATTATATTATGTTTGTAAAATAGATAGTTGAGTTTAAAAAGTAAAATAATGATAATAATAAATTCAACCCATGCTTTAGTTTCTATTGGTTATATTATTTCTTTTAAAAAATTATTATTTGTTTTTTATTATTTTTAAATCTCCACCATTTAATTTTATTTTACCAACATCCATCGACTCAAATTAATTTTGGTATTCACTCATTTTCCTCTTCTTTTAAACTTTTCATCTTCTCCACATTTCATCAACAATTTCACATTTTTACAATTCTCCAATTTGCTAAAAGTCACCGTTATTATTCCCTTCAAGCTCTCAAATTTTTCTCATCATTTTATTATCGAGAGAAATATATTGTATTATGATAATTGATTTGTTGTGAGCTCAAAATTTGTAAGTTCACTATTTTAGATAGTTTGTCAGGTGTGTTTTTGAGATTTTTCAAACTTTTGTAAAAGTTGCCCTTGATCTTGGAAAAAAATGACATTATAGCAGTTTGCTAAGCCGCAAGAAGAGTACAGTTTGAGTGGCATATCCAAGAAGAGCTTGAGAAGTGGAAGTAAGTCGGATGTAAGCTGGGTTATGTCGAACCATTATAAAATAACGTGTCAATTGCTCTTTCCCTCACCTAATTTATTTTTTAAATTAATTTTTGTTATTACGTTTTATTGCATTAAATTAATTGTAATTTTTTGTTTAAATTAATTGCTCATATTGATTTGTTTTAATCGGTAATTATTAAATTTTCATATCATTTACACCAATCTTGTTATTATAATTAAACGAGGTTTTTAAAAGTGTGAGTTTTTTAATTTATTGATTATTTTGGGTCGAATTCATTTACATAAAATCCTTTTTTGAATTACTTATTACTAATAAATGTATAAATTTATTTAATTGGAGCCACATTAAGAAAATGTTTTCATTAGTTTAAATAAACATTATTCACCCCTCTAGAGTTATTGTCACACTCCCTCCCAAACTTACCTTTCGTCCAGAAGGAGATATGAGGACGGCAGATACCACCCTTTTGTGATACCTATTACCAACTTCGATCTTTTTTGCTTACTAACTTTTAGACCAAGTAAATACAACAACAGTTCTTTAGCTTAACTTATTTTATTACAAACCAGTATAATGTTTATACAACTTCATATCTAACTTAGAAACCTTAACTCTTAAGCTATAAAATTCAAAAAGACAAACTCGAGTCTGGAAGAGTAGTTGTAACGTGGCAGACCTTGACCGTCAAATGGCACCCTAGAACTCACCTCTTTCGTTACCTGGGAGTGAAAACAAAACATTTGGAAAGCATGATCTGGGAAGCCCAGTGATTGGTATCTTTTATATGAACATATATTTTGGTTTCAAAAATCTTTTTTAAAAACAGTTAGATGGAAATCAAACTAGAATATCGAAATACTAAATAAAAATGTCAATACACGAGCATCAACTGATAAAACATATCAAGTAATGAGATGGCATGATCACAAAGAAGTTCATAACTAAATCGAGAGAAAACTAGTTCCCAATATCCAAATCAAACCAAAGTTAGATTATGAAGAAATAATACTAGTATCCAATACAACCTATCTAATGTGCACATGTCGACAATATCCCATTAGACGTGTTGAGACACACTAACATTTTTTAGGGTACAATTCCAATTTTCCATGGTTGAAATTTCATTCCCTCAACCACATTTCAAAACACGACTTTCCAATCAAATCCAAATAGCAAAACCAATATAAAACATGCTTTCAAGCAAATCATAGATTAAAACAGTTCTCCAAGTAAATCAACAGAAAACCAGTGATTTCCAATTATATTCCAAGAAATCGCATTCTAAGATCATGCCAGCTTTCCAAACCATACATATATATATATATTGAAGAGATGGTAACCCTAAGGCACAGCGGAAGCTAAAACGTATTTAAAATTGATATTTAAAACACAACAATTTTGTATTAGAATAAAATAGAAAAATAGATTAAGCATGCAATTCAAAAACATAATTAAACCTTACCTTACAAACCTTTTGACAGTAGAATTTCTCTATTGGGATTTGGGATTGGGCACCACCACTTGGAGTCCTCCCTATTCTTGGTAAGGAAATTGAGGAGGTGAGAATTGTGGGATTTTTTTTTTTATTGTAATTAGGAAAAAGAGGGAAGACAAAAAATGTATAAAAATTTTATTATCCATCAATTGATCTTCTCTGCCTTGTTTTTCTTTTGTTTTTGATACGATTTCTCACGTCTCTAGTAACTCCCCTACATAGGAAATTACATTTTATTTAATTAATTAAATAAATAAAACAATAACCATTTAAATCATATTTAAATGGTTCCATCTTACATAACTTATAGTTTTAATGTGCATCTAATGTGCATTAATTTTAACCTGTAGTTTTGATTTAATCAATTTAATTAAATTCAAAATTAAATTAAATTAAATAATTAGTTAATTCTTCAATTAAATATCACATATTTAATTTAAATTTCTCATTTGAATTATATTTAAATATATTTCTCGCATTTAACATATAGTTTTAATATGCATCCAATGCACGTTATTTTTAACCTATAGTTTTCAATTTGAATATTATTCATATTAAATTAATATTTGAACTCCTTTCAAATATTTCGTTCTCTCATTTATTAATTTTGAATCATATCTAAAATTAACAATAAAGTCTAAAATTAAAATTTACATTAAAATGTATCAACATACATTAAAAAATTCCCAATTCTGAATTTAAATATTTCAAATTCATTTAATGGCAAATTACCTCAATACCCTTTACAAGCTAGAAAAGGGGAGCTAGGACCTACATATCAAAAGCTCCAACGATGTGAGATTAATTAACTAAACTCATTAACCAAATTAATCAATATTCGTTAACTGTGGGTACACTCCACTAAAGACCCACAAGTGCACTATTCTTACTACGTATATGTTTCTGTGTCCATGGATACTGACTAATAACAGCAAGTTAGTCCTTCACGAGTGTTCGTAACACCAGCTGGATCAAATTACCGTTTTACCCCTAGATTACTTCTACATCCTTAAATACCCGTGCTCTTCTAATGAATAACCTGTTTATAGCCAACCATTAAACAAAAACCCCTCTTGGGCTAGTGAGAAGGTAGGACCATTTGTTCAAGTCCCGGAGACACCACTTAAGGAAACACTCATCTACTTACCTTGATGTTGAGATGGAGTGAAATCCATCTTGTATGATCATGTTCTCAACTATCCACTCGATCTTATCCTCAAAATGGAGACATATTGAGTCGACTGGCCACTCTCACCCATACAAATCAAAAGACAATCCCTCGTGAATAGGAGTTCATAATATACTTAGGAGTAAGATTAAGTTGCCTAGGTCATCCTATTGAAATAGAAATCTAAGTAGTCAACGAAGTTACATCTAGTAGTTACTATTTCATAGTCCGATCTTGTGCAAACTCATTATCCAGGATACCCCCACTCGCGTCTCTCCTACATGAATGCATTGGATCACTGCGTTTGTATCAAATACAAAGTGGATCTATCCATATTGTTACCAGGATAAGGTACCCAACTTTACCCCTATACTATAGACCCTTTAGGTTGTATCTTGAACATTGGTCCCTATATATCTCTACGTACAGTTCAAGACTCATAAGACAACCTAGAATGTTAGTTTATTGGATTTTAGGATAAATAAGACAAAATTAAATAAAATATCAATAACACTTATTGAGAAAAACATTAATAACTATTTATTAATGACGGTCATTTAATTACATTTACTATCTACGAGTTTTAGGGCATAAAACCCAACATATATAATACTATATATGTATATGGATTCAATCAAAAGCATCTAAAAATAAACCATTCATAGTTCGCTAGTAGGAATTTCCCTATTTTCTAAGCTTTTTGGTTTTCTGGTTCCTTCTTGGTTCCCAAGCTAGTATTAGTTCAAAAATAACTTAGAATCTCATGTTTAGGACTAGAATAACATTAAAATACCTTATTGGCCACAAACTTAATTTATCAACTCCAATAGACGTGAAATTAGGCCTTAGAACAACCTAGGACATCAGTGGTTGCAAGGTAGCCTTCCTCAATACCAATTGGATGCATGGTTGCCTTCCTCAGGTCAGTTGGACGCATAGTCTACCCTGTTGGATGCATGAGCTGCCTTCTCAGCACTTCTTAGTCTCAGTTGGACGCATAGGCCTTCTCTTCAACGCATGGATAGTGAGTTTAGGTGCATGACACCCACACAATACCCTAAGTTCCCTCTGAACTATCTCTTAAGTCTTGTTTAAGGGAACTTCAAGTTGTGTCATGAAAAGAGGCTCTCCCTCAAGGTATTTATAGGAAAATTTCAGTCATTCTTGTCATCCTCTTAACTTCTCTCCACATGATACCTCCTACTTGCATTCAAAGCTTGCTTGTCACTACCATGCAATGGCAACACATGGTCCCTTGCCATCATCTACTTGCATGCAAACTTAGGTGTCTTTACCATACAGTGTCCAATGCATGACTCCCCATTGAGGTGTCATCCCAATACTTTGCATGCTCCATATTGCACCTTGTGTATCCAATTCCAACTTTGACACTCAGTCAAATTCATGTTATGCTGCCACTTAACTTCCTAAGTTGTCCATCTCGGAATTGGTCACCTTCTCCTTTGAAATTTGATCCAACTAGTGCATGCATAACTTAATTCCTCTCCCATCATGCGTCCAATTGTGCCCTTTCCTCAAGGCATACGTCTAACTACTCCATCTTCCAGTCTATATGCTTCTAACATGCCATTACTAGGGTGTGTATTCAACGAGCCATCCAACACTTAGTCAAATTCTCACCCCGAACACACCATGTGTCCAAGTCAACCCTAATCGTCTAGGTTGTTTCAAGCATGCATACAAGGTTCCCTTTTTGCCCTAGCATACGCTCAACATAGTGCTTTTAGGGTTCTATTCAACTATGCTATAAGTTGAACTTCTTGTTTCAATCACTTAGTAAAAAATTAATACTTCTTGCTATGCCATGCGTTCACTTTTCCTCTCCAACTTTTACACGCCTAGTTTCACCATTTAGAGGTTCTCATAAGTCTACCAACTCCTTCCGAAGCATAGTTTGAACACTTAGTCACATTTCCACTTCTTCAATGGCTATGCTTTCAACCCTCACTTCCAATTCTTAACCAAATCTTTAACTTCCAAGGCTCCAACACATGGTTCATCTTTTCCCTAAATGTTTAAGCATATTCATCCCTTCTAAATGTTCAACTATGTTTCCAACCTTTCCTTCCAATACTTAGCTAAATTTTGCTTTTTTTAGGCCAACTTATGCCCTTAAGCTTTTATAGGCTCAAAGTATAGTTTGAACACTTATCCAAAATTCTGACTTCAACCTATTATGCTTCTTGAATCCCAATCTTTTTCTCCCAATACTTTATCAAACTTTTCTTCTCCTCTTTTAGTCCAATGCATACTTCACTTCTAAGTTTAACCACATGCTCCCAACACTTAGAAGTTTTTCTAAGTACTACTGTTTCCTTCAAAGTGTAGTTAGGACACAACCAAATTTTTACTCTCCAAATTTTCATTATGCATTCCAACTAAGTATTCTTAACTCCAATGATTATTTAGTGATCTTTGAACCTAAGTGGAGGGAAAAGAAATCGAAGGCTTATAGTTATCATATCGATCATAGATATACTTCCTATTTTTAAATGTTCCTGTAAATAGCACAATACAAAGATATTGTAATTTTTGTATAGCTTTGACATTGACACAAGTATTATTGAAATAAGCATTGTTTCCAATATATGTACATAAGGTAGCTATGACTTTTTTAGGGAACAATATTTTTTTGGTCACAAGGTTTTGGCTCTAGTTTTCATTTGGTCCATAAGTTTTAAAATGTTACACTTTAATCTTTAAGTTTTGAATTTTGTTTCAATTTAGTCCATAAGTTTCAAAATATCACAATTTTACCCTTAAGATTTGAGTTTTGTTTTAATTTGATCATTGGGTTTCAAGATTTTACATTTAACCTCAATTTTCAATTAAATATTCATTTTCGATCATTGACATCAATTTCTATTAATTGATTAAAAATGAAGTGAAAATTTAAATTTAATTTTAAAAGTAATAAAAGTAGTGAAACTTAATTAATTATAATTCTTTTAACAATTTTTAACTTATTAATATAAATTAACTCGAAAGACAGAAAATGAGTATTTAGTGAACTCAAGAATAAAAGTATAAGTCTTAAAACTTAGGAATCAAATTGAAGTAAAACTCAAATGTAAATCTTGAAATTAAAGACCAAATTGAAGTAAAACTCAAATGTCAAGGATAAAGTTGTAGCATTTTGAAATGCATTGACTAAACTGAAATTAAACTGAAAATTTAAGGACTAAATGTGTGATATTTTAAAACTTAAAGACTAAAGAGAAACCGGATCCAAAACTTAGGAACCAAAAAAGTATTTTCCTACTTTTTTTATAATTTAATATCTATTTTGAAGGTAGTTCATGAATTTTCTTTAGTCATTGGTTCTAATTATCAGTATATTTGTGTTTTAACATTTCCAAACTAAATCTCAAGAGCATTTAACTTAGCTTTAATTCTCACCTATAGTCTATTTGTGTGTTTAACCATGTCTACACTAATAAAAATAATAAGAATAACATTCAATCATGACATCATTTATATATTTCTTTGCAATTTTAGACTCTGTTACAAGTCTTATATAATATTGAACAACTATATATTGTCTCCCAATTTTATAGGGTTTAGAATTAAAAAAGATTTGTTCTTTTCAAATATAAGAAAATGAGTCAGCTTATTTATAGATATAGTAAAATATTATTGTCTATCATTGATAAAGACACTTATAGATATATATTAGTGATAGATGTGTATAATAATATAAGGGTCTATCATTGTATGAACAATGACATTTTATTACATTTGAAAATAATTATTTGAAAATAATTTTCCTATTATTTTGATTTGAAATTCATTTCTATTTTAGGAGGCAATTTATTAATTACGAATGAGGGTAATTTAATTTATTATTCTTGTTAGTAGTACTTGGTGCACTCATCTATGCATTCTTAACTATCATAAAAGGAAAAATACTAAAAAAAAATCTCTCTCTCTCTTTTTTTTCCCAAAAAAGATAAATTTACCACTGGCAACGTGTGATTGCACACCTGCGTGAGTTGCACAATGTTGAATGCAGCTTGGGATGTACCCATATATATATATATATTTCATAAATTATGTTTAAAATTAGTATCAACCATATTCTTAAAAAGAAACAATTATGGGTAAATTACAAAAATAATTCTTAAAGTATGGTGGTAGTTACAATTATACTCACAAATTTTTAATGGTAAAAATTGAACTCTCAGGCTTATACAAATGTTAAAATTGAACTATTAAACTTATATAATTATAGACACAATAATAATTGTATAAATTTGATTATTTAATTTTATCATTTGTGGGTCCAATTTTTATAATTATGATAAATAGAAGGGTTCAATTTTAATACTTAGATAAATTTGAGAGTTAAATTTTTACGACTAAAACTTTCAGGATTTAATTGCAATGATGGCCGCACTTCAGGATAATTTTGCAATTTTGAGTAATTAAATATGAGAATTTATCGAGTTGTCCGCCAAAGTTAAGCGTCATATTTTCCAGTGTGGGAAGGCCCACGCAAAAACCCAACCCAGCCCATAAGATTCCGGCGAAGTCAAGTCTGATGGGACTGCTTCATCTTCCACCCGAAACCCTAACTACCGTCACGTGCGGCGGCCAGCTTCGTTGATAGAGGTCACGTGACGAACACGAACCGCACACAAATTGTTAAGTTTAAGCGTAAGAGGGAAAAAAAAAATAAAATTAATAATTAAAAAAAATCTGAAGTGCAGAATATCAACAGAGGCTTGTCTGAAACCCTAGCTCCACTCCCTCATTCTTCCTCCAATCTTTCCTTTGCTGTGCAACATTTTCATTTTCAAGGTACTAATTTCTGTTTTCCGCCATACTGTGTTCCATTTCCCTAGGTTTCCAGTTCTATCTTGTATTACCGTATTTTAATTGGTCTTTTTAGCTCCTATTGGTTGGGATTCTGATTCATTTTATTAACGTCAAGAGGGGGTTTTTGAACATGAGCTTGGTTTTTAGGTACGAATTACTTTTGGTAGTTTTTTTGTTCCCTAGGAAATGGAGTCCGTTATTTTTTAATTTGTCGTGATAGGATATGATTTGTGTTTCTAATTAATTAGATTTGTTTGTTTTTATGAAAAGAAAAAGGAGAGAAGAGGAAATGGGTGTTGAATTTTCGCTTTTGGGTGGTTTCGGTTTGTTCTTTTGTTGGCATGTAGCTGCAGTAGGCACATTTTACCGTTTTTTCTTAATTGGAATCTGGGCAATGGAAAATTTGCGATATGAAATATGACGCAATATTGAGAATTTCTGGAAGGTCTCCCTGTGTCGTGGCTGATGTGTGGTCAGAAAGGGAATTTCACTAGCTACTACTATTGAACTTGATTCAAATATCTATGCAGGGTGCTCTTCTTATAAGCCAGTGCACGAAAAAATTTAAATTTGAACAGTCTTTTGTTCTCTGGCTTTGACACTTGATTTTGAGAGTGAAGTTTTGTTAGTTCTTCTGAGATTAGCCTCTCGTGACTAGGATTTTAGATTTTGGATGAATCATTAGATTTAATTATAGAATAAGGCAATTAATAGGGTTAAAGTTGAAGGATGTGGTTGAGCTTGCATTTGTAGTTGACTGTTGACCTAGTGATCGAGTGTTTCTTGGAAGGTCTATCCTCTAATTTAAACTGAGTGAAATTATTATATCTTTTATCCCAAAGAAATATTATATATATATAGATATAGATATTTTAAACAACTGCCTTCATTGAGGAAGCATGAAAGAATATAAGGGCATACCAAAACCTAGCTCATAGAACCCTCGCTAAAGAAAGAGGTTTCAATCAAGTAAAATGTTACCTAGAGAATAATTATAAAAACTCTTCAAAACCGAAGTCCAAAAAGAAACATGAAACCTCACCAAGGACTGAACGTCACTAGGGTCCCTCTCCATACCTCTAAACATTATGTTGTTCCTCTCCCTCCAAAGGGCCCACCATAAAACACACACCTCCACAAAACACAAGACACGACTTTCTCTTTGAAAGGCGGGTGGGGAGAAACTCCCTGATTGTTTCGTCGCTCTAATATCCCTTCTCCACGGAGCTATCACAAAATTATAAATAATTGTTTTAGCGTACCTTCTCATGGAGTAGAAATTTTGGCCATGTATATCGAATCCATACTCAGTGAGTTGTGATATTATCTGAAGGAGAATTTTCAATATTTTGCCATCACCAAATTGGATTATTCTCCGAGTCAAAACAACCAATCTATTTCTGTGTGTTCTCTACAAGCGCACGTCCATCTTTAATAGTTTTAATTGAGCAACTGCCAGCAGGCGGCACCCCTTCTCTGCACTAAAGACTTTCAGGTCCAACTCATTTTCAGTTACAGTTTTGTGGGCGAGGTGAAGGTAAGGGTTAGTATCAAGGTGGTGGCTACTTTTTAGTGCCTTTGAGTATTGCAGGATTTTTGAAGGAAAGATGGGGGATATTGTATTTTTCTTCAATTGTAGATGGAAAATTTTTCATTTTTGGCACTTCGATTGGTTTTCGGAAGTGACAAATTTGTTATCATTCTTTCCTACTCTCTTGAATATAGGTGATCATTTCTTATTTTAAATAAACAATAGTGAGTGGAAGGACAGAGAGTTGACAGAGTGCTTTAAAGTGGGATTTAGAGAATGGCTGGTGGCTAGCACAAATTAGCTTTACAGTTATGATTTACAGCTGAATTAACTGTTAGAAGGTTCATTTTCCCACTGTACCACTGGTCAGGTTTCCATGTTCAGCAGGAAAGAATTGATTGAACCGGTGTGTATTTTATTCATCTAAGACATGGTGCTCTGTTATTATAAACAATAATTTTTTTTGTTGATCTACATCGATTTCTTGCTTATGTGTAAGGTATGCCATGTTTTTTTTATTTTGCATGTTACAAGTACATATCTAGTATGTCATGTGAGTGGGGGATGTATAGTTTGTGCATCTTTTCAATAATGGTTCCTTTTATTTCTTTTGATCTCAGGTTTTTGGCTATTTTCCTTGATTGTGAGTCCCTTCTGTGTAGTGCAGCTAACTCTCTAAACTTCTATCATTTATAAGAGACATGTTTGTATGGGTTCTCCTTTTTATCCACTTTGGCAGTATTGATAAAGAGTCACAAATCTCAACAAAGTTAGGACCTTGAAGAAGTAGAATATTTATTTCTATATGACTCCCTGATACCTGCGAGGAGGTTCAAAGTGCTTATGCTATTATTCCTGAAAGAGAGTGATAATTACTGAGGTGACCTTCCTTCTCTGTGTGGCAGCCGCAAAGTGCTACATCAGATGTCTGAAAGTGCTATGGCGGTAGTCAAACCTGAGGTATACTGCTTTATGAATGGCTTAAATACTATTTAATCCTTACTTTTAGCTTTGATTCATTTTTGTCTATGCACTTTCAAAGGGTCTATTTTGGTTCTTGAACTTTTAAAAATTACCAATTTGGTCACTTCATTTTCATTTTTGTCTCATTTCTTCAATCGAAATTTTAACATGACTCTTCATTCCCTAAATATCTTAAAATCTAGCCTTAAATTTGTATTAAAGGGTTTCTATTGTCTATAAAATTTTACAAACAGGGATCAAGATGATCACTTCTTAAAAGTACAAGGACCAAAATAGACATTTTTGAAAGTATAAGACCAAAATGAGCAAAAGTTGAAAGTACAAGAACTAAACAAACCAAAATGAAAGTACATGGACCAAAGTAGTATTTAAACCTTTATGAATTTACACCGAGTCCAAGAAACTGTCTTGGCTTAAGACCAAGACACAAAATTTCCATGGAGTTTTTTTTTTTTTTTTTTTTTTTTTTTTTTTTTTTTTTTTTTTTTTTTTTTTTTTAAACTGACCCCCCCTCCTTATTTGCATGATATATTTAATGCATTTAAAAGGTCTTCTTATGATTTTTGGTGATTAGTATACAGTAGACGATAGTTTAAGAAAAAATCAATACTTATGGAAGTTGCTGCATCAACCACTTCATTATGTGTTGCTTATATTCTCTCATGGACTGTTGAATTTTTTCCAGATGAAGTCTTACATTTGGCTTCAAACTGCTGACGGCTCAATACAACAAGTTGAAGAAGAGGTTGCTACGTTTTGCCCTATGATTTGTCGGGAAATACTACAAACAGGGATGGGGTCCTCCAAAAATTATGCAATATCTCTCCCACAGCGAGTGAATCCTGCTATATTAGGTTTAATTCTTGACTATTGCAGGTTTCATCAAGTACCAGGTCGTTCCAACAAGGTCAGTATATCTCTGAACCTGTTCTGACCTTTAACCACTATCATCCGTTATGGACCTGTGGAGATTGAATGGATGATGTTACTTAGGGACACCTCAGTAGTCATTTTACAAATGAACATGGGTTATTCTTTGCCATAGGAGCGTAAAACATTTGATGAGAAATTCATTCGCATGGATACAAAAAAGCTATGTGAGTTGACGTCTGCTGCTGACAGCCTCCAATTGAAACCTTTGGTTGATTTAACTAGTCGAGCACTTGCGCGAATTATTGAAGGAAAGACTCCAGAGGAGATCAGGGAGACATTTCATCTACCTGATGATCTCACCGAGGTGTGCCCTACACACACGCGCGTGCACACCCAGACACCAACGCACACACCCACATATTCAATTTAAGTGTCTCACTCAGATTTAATTCTACAGGAGGAAAAGCTGGAGCCCTTACGAAACATAACAGATGATCCACGTATTCGGCTCTTAAATAGATTATATGCACGGAAGAGAAAAGAATTAAGAGAAAGAGAGAAATTGAAGGTGCGTTATCTTTCTTTAATGGGAAACAATGCTGATATTACATATGTTACAGTAGTTTTTTCTTTTCTAAAAAAGAAGAAACAAAATACAGGAGAAAAAGGATTATGTATTTTCTAATGAAGAAAAAGAAAATTACAAGATCAAAAGAGCCAATAATTATCCCAAAATCTGTACTTTTTGCTATTTTGTTAATATCCTTGTTTTTTGCACTTTCTAAGGCTCTGAGTAGTGTACTTAAATCTGACCTTGGGTTGTGTTATTCAATTTTAATCCCTCATTAGTAATTTACCATGTTGTTTTTACTACTTTCAGAACGTTGAGATCGAGGAGCGGGTAGATGATAGATCAGTCGATGATCTTTTGTCTTTTATAAATGGAGGAGATGGAGGTACTTGAGAATTGTTCGCTTCTTCTTGCTCTTTCCATCTCATTTCATCGTCTTTATTTTTAACTGGGCTGTCTTCTTGTTTTCATGCTATAAATTTCATATTGCACCTTGAATTTTACTGCCCTTGTCAAGTGTGGTTTTGCAATGTTTAAGATTTTGCAATAATTTTGCTGTAAACAAGTTGCTACTGATCCTTACTCTTTTGAAATTTTCAGTGTTAAATGTCTCTTATTTATTCTTTGTAATTCAACAACTACTATTCCACATGCAGATTCGAAGGCAGTTAAAACAAATAAAAACAAAAAGAAAAATCGAAGGAGAAAAGATCAACAGAAGGATTCTTCTTCAAGTAACGAAAATGGGAACCATGATAAAATAGGGGTTTGCATCTATGCATGGTTTTTTGTTTTTGGCTTGTCTAAATATCTTTCTTTTTTCTAATAAAAACTTCCCTTTCCCCATCAGAAGTAGCTCTGATTATTGAATTCTGCTATCTTACATTGTTTAGGAATTGGATGCTCTTCCTTCTTGTTGCCAGAATAACGAGTTTAACAAGATTTTGGGGGCATCTCCAAGTAGAACTGTGAAATCACAGGATTCGGCAGCTGCCATGTATGCATCGAAGATCGAGTTTGATGATGCTGATATTTATGATGATCTAGATCCTGCAATGAAAGAGGAACTTGACAGGTTAGATATGCCAAATTAGTGTTGTACTGAACCTTCCCACCCCCAAAATACTTCATTCAGCAGTCGGCCAAGTGTTGAGTGCCAGTTGACAACATGGACCCTTTTCCTCTTGTTTAAGTGCTTGCTTCTTCTGCATGCTCATATGCCATAAGGTTATAGATGATATTTGATTTTTATTTCTGACTTCTGAAATTCCAGTTTTCCTCTCTTACTCTTAATTAATGAGTGAAATTACAAAAAGACATTGGGTGGTTTTTATTTATTTACTATTATTATTTTTATTTGGTTGTAGGGGGCGGGGGACAATGTACTGGGCAAGGGTGCCAGTTGAGTTTAAAACTTCAACTCCCTTACCTGGAACCTTATACTTAGTAGGCTTTTCGACTGGGTAGGATTCATATATTCTTTATAGGAAGCTCAAAAAGTTCGATTTCCTTTCTGGCAAGTGCGCTACCCTATAGCCCTTCGTGAAGAGAGAAGAATCCTTGATTTAGATGCTTATTATCTGATTTGAGAAGAGGTTTAATTGTCTAAAGAAGACAAAATTGTTTTGATGGTTAGTGCCCTTTGCAGCACTAACACTTCTGATAAGGTTGAAAAAGAGGAACCCTAATCTGCAGCTCTTCCTTAATCGGTGGTGTAATGGAAATGAGAATCTCTCGGAGTGTATCTTTGCCCCTAAGGTCTGGAGTTTTTTTTTTTTATAATAAATTTGGTTTAGTGTGGTATTTGAATTTTGAACAAGCTTTTTTTTTTTGTGGGGGGGGGGGGGGGGGGGGGGGTGGTGTGGGGGGTGTTGGCTTGTGGAGATTCTTTCAAGCTAGTGGTTCGAGGGGCACAAGGCTAGAATTTGTGGTTAGATGCTTCTAAATCTTGTTTTTAGTTTATATGGAAAAAAATGCAATAACTTTCATTGACAAGTCGAATTCTTTTGAATCTATGTGATTATTACTGTTCATGGGCTCTAATTCCCATTACAACCTTTTATTTATTTGTTATTGTTATTTTTGCTACTCTTCTTTCACTTTGAAATTAGATTGGAGGGCTTTTATTTGATCCTTAGCTGGGTTAAGTGTTTGCTGCCTTCTTTCTTCAATGAGACATCTTGACCTGTTTCTAACAATGTTTTACGAAAATTACAAAAAGCTATTAGAAACCATAGACCATCTAAATTTCATGGGGAGGGGAAACGATATCTTAGAAGTTACGTGATTAGTCTTTGAAGCCAAATAGCCTGAATAATAGTGGAACTACCTCAATCCAGGATTTCATATTCTCTTTTATCACGAGACAACTGTCATGAATATTTATGATCACAAAAATCTTTCATCAATGCTACACACTACTTCAGGTTACTGTTTAGTGTGTACGTGGTAAGCAGTCCCTTGCATTAACCATATATACTCGAATGGATGTCTTTGTTTTTATGGAAAAAAAAAATGTTAATCTTGTACTCGTATTCTGCCATATTGAAGCAATCATATTTTCCAGTAATGTGTAGTAGGTGACAACAGTCATCATCCTCAAAATGCACTTCTTTTTGTCACCATTTAAGTTGGTCAATCTCTTGGATGCAGGGAAGTAGAAGACTTTGCTAGAAGATTGAATTCAGATTGGCCGGAACGAGTGCAAGAAATTTTATCGCTAGGCCAAGAAAGAAACCTTGTGACAGTATTAACTGGCAATGGTTCATCACCCAGATTCACAAGTAAGTTTGCGTTAATTGTTTCATAGTCATATCCTTAGAAGAGTTTGTCTTGAACTGTCGTACTATCATATTTCAAAGGCTGGGTGCTGGTTGATTCAACTCGGTGATTATTAGTTGAGAATTAAATATGTGACATTTTTCGTCTACCAGATATTGTATTAAGTACAGGATGGTACTATCGAAATGGGTCGCCACAAACATTTGAGGGGTGGAGCATTTCAGTTTTAGATAATTGCTAAACTAAACCGTGCTATTGAGAATTAGATAAACATGAAGTTCCAAGTTTTTGAACTAGAGCTATTGGAGTGATTGGTGCATTTATTTGATATGTCTAGAACAGGTGCTGATAGGAGGTAGTAGTCTTCCTGTCAGAGTTCGGAGGTAGTGCCAGTTAGAAACGACCTCTGCTTTCCGGTACATGAATACGGTAGCTCAGTCGATTTGAATAAGCCAGATTGTGGGAGAAGCTACCGTTGGAAACTTGGAAGGAAGCAAGAGTTTGCAAGGATTTCAGTGTAAATTGTGAATGGGAAGATTTAGAAGCACTATTTCATGAGGAAGATGCAAATTTTTGTTTTGTGGGATTATGTATGGCAGAGAAGTGAAAGAGAGTCATAAAAGGAATGGGAGCGAGGAGAGGAAAAACTGGCGCTATATCGCTGAGAGCATAATTGGCTCATCCCTTTTTCTTGAGCCTTTTTTTCCCTTCTTCTTTTGGGTTTCCATTTTGTTTGTTTGTAACTTGAGCCAGCATTATTTTGGCTAAATGTATTGTTGTTGAAATTAATGTCCGTTGCATAAAAATGGTAATCTTAATTCTTTCCATTTGTTTGTAACCCCAATTTTGTTATTCAATAGTGAAGCAGTTTTGGTGATAATGCAAAGGAAGATGGTCATTTGATTCTTTATTCTCTTAGTAATCGTCACTTGTGTTTGTATATATTGACTTAGAGATGAACACTTCTCACTCTCTTAACGAGGCGTTTAGATTGAGGGAAATGAGATGGGAATAAGAGTGGGAATGGATAAGGAATACCCAACCCCTCATTTGATACAAGTTTTGAAACTTTAAGCATTGGAATAAACTATTTTCATGCATCCTTTATACTCATGAATCATGCATATTCAAAAGTGTGGGTTTTCTTGATTTCCACTCTCTTCTTTTAATACATGAATTTATTCTTTTATTTTATATATTATTAACATCAATTAATTTAATCTTCTTTAAAAAAAAAGTAATTAATTTAAATTAGAAAATTATATTAAAATTTAAATTATAATATTTGAATTTAATTACTCTAGTTCATAAACTAATTACTTATCTTTTGAAATATAAGTTAAAATTATATATATATATATATATATATATATAATCTAGTTTAATAAATGAGGGTTTTATATATAAAAAAGTGGGTCAAAGTATTTATAATTTATAGCAAAAAAGATTAAGAAACAGTTACAACTTAACCAAACTCTAACAATGATGTAAAGTACCGAAAAAGCCTAGTCGTAATCTTCTGTAGATATAATCATGATTAGTAAGTTAATAATGGTTTGGTCTAGGGGTGGTCATTCAAACCGCAAAAATTGAACCGTTTCTAAAAACCGAACCGAAACGAAAACTCAAGGAAATCAAAAAATTCGGTTCGGTTCGGTTTCACTTTCGAAAACCGAATTTAAAACCGAATCGAACCGTTTTTAACTAATATATATATATATATATATATATATATTATTTATATATTTTAAAAAAAGAGTAAAACCGAATTTAAAACCGAACCACTTTAATAACAAAACCGAACCGAACCGAACCGCTTTTAATTAAAAAAAGAATATAACATGGATTTTTTAAAAATGCCAAAATCGAATTTGAAACCTAACCGAACCGTATATATGCGGTTCGGTTCGGTTCAGTTTGAACCAATAAATCGGTTCGGTTCGGTTTGACCATTGAACCGAACCGAACCGTTTCCACCCCTAGTTTGGTCAAATGGCTGTGCCTAGCCTAAACACAAAAAAAAAAAAAAAATGGCGACCTTTTTCTGGAACCTGACTCAACTACGATTAATTGATGCGATTTTCTCAGAGGATTTTTCCCTCCAACGAAAGACACTTCATCTTCTCCAATCCTCTCCATTTCATCGTTCTCTCAAAATCAATTTCTTCTTCTTCCATCGACGCTATTTCACCTTCTTTTTTTCTATTTATGTCCTTTTCCGTCTGTTGCTTCATTTCCATCCTCGTCCGTTGCCTTCTTCTGCTGCTGCTTCTTGCCCGCATCTTTCTTCTACCACTACGTCAATAATTACTCAACTTCAAAAGGTAGAACTCTTTTCTTTTCTTATCACTTTATGAGTGATTATAGTTATTAAGCTTAATTCTTGTTTCTTGTTTAGTGGTAATATTTATTAACCTTAAATTTTGTATACAAATGGTAAGCAACATCAAAAGGAAGATAATTAAAGGAGAATCATAAGAAAAAGAAAAAAAACAAAAGAAGATAAGAACTCAAAAGGGAGAACAAAGGAAATTAAAACTGAAGGTATAAACAAACATATGTTAAACATTGATAGTGGTGTATCGTTGTCTATAGTGATATAAAGTGATGGAACATTTTCTCATATATGTTTGGCCTGATTGTATATGTTTTGATATTTGATTGTTTGGCTAGAGGCTACTTATTGGATTATATATGTTTTGTTTTTAGTTTATTTTGATTATAGAATCCATTTCGTGGTTTAGTCATGTTGTGATATAAAGAAAAGCAGTCCATAAAAAGTGATAGAAGTCTATCAATGTCTACTACAAATAGATACTAATAGACTACTATCAGTGTCTCTATGTGACATTAAGTGTTCTATGTTGTCTATCATTCATACCATTACCAATGTATATATATGTTTTCTTAGATATGTTTAGTTGGGGGCTACTTACAGTTGGTGTTTTGATATTTCTTTCGCTTGTAGGATTGATGTCATGCTTTAGTATATAAAGAAGTACTTGATACATAGTGATAGGTTTGCAATAGACAGTGATAGAAGTCTACCAATATTCATTGAATGATAGTCGTTGTTAGAATATAGACATATATCACTTGCTTATTGCTGATAGTTGTATGTTTAAATAGGTGGAACAGAAACATGAACGTCAAACAATAATGCAAGACCAGAACAAGCATTTGAGGATAACAATATGTATCTCATTAGATGTAATACAAACTATAAAAAAACAATTAGATTATAGGAATTTAAATAATTTTAGAAATGGTCCTTTCGACTACTTTCTAAATCTAAAAATTGAGAAAATGCCCACAAAATTCATAAACTACCTTCTAAGAAAATAATGCATCACAAAGAAGCCAAATGTCTTAGCTTTTAACTTTAATGGGCATATAGCAGAGTTTGAATTGAAAGAATTTTGGTTAATCACAGGTTTAAATGGTACACAACTACCACCAATAGATTTAGAAGAAAAAGATCAAATTTCTAAACTTAAAGAAAGAGTCTTTAAGAATGATGATTCAATTGATAGAAAAGGCATCGAGAGAAGCTTTAAGTTATTACATGATTCTGAAACTGATAATGTCAAGGTTAAGTCGGCAAACCTCCTCTTCTTGGAGTCTTTTTTTATCCCCAGGCAAGGATACAATGTTGTTAATTGAAAATATGTCGACATACTAGACAATGAACAACATTTAACACCTATCTTTGAGGACAATTGTCATATAATTTGACATATCAATTTTTCAAAAAAGCCTTCTTCTACTGAAAATGATTCTTTATGCCTTCAAGGTTTCTTTTTGACACTAGTTTATTGGGCATTTGAAATAATACCAAAACTTTTAGCAATAGATCTTGGATTTGGAAGAAGAATTTGCAATTAAAGTCCAAGAATAATATCATGGGAGTGTTTGGAACCTGATTATTGGAGAAATCTTGAAGAGAATATCTTTCAAGGAAATTATGTAAGTATTTCCTACAATTTATTGGCTTCATTTTTATTACTTGCAATGGTTTCAAACAAAAAATAGACAGTGGTCTATCGCCGATAGACAACAATAGACTTCTATCACAGTTTATCAACAATAGTCAGTGATAGAAGTCTATCACTATCTATCAGCAATAGATAGAGATAGTCTTTTAATCAGCCATAAAAGTTTATGTAAACAGAATATGAGTTAATAATAATAATAATAATAATAATAACAACAACAACAACAATAACAATAATAATAAGTAATTATTATTATATAAATATAATTATATGATATATTCATCGGGGGGGAAGGGGAACCAAGGCAGGGACGGGGAATATAATCCTTGTTCCCGTCCCCGTTTAGCCAACTGGGAAAAGATCATCCCCACTCCCTCCCCCATTCCCTGTCTAATGGGGGATTCTCCGCGGGGTAAATAGACATCCCTAGCCACCATGCCTTGCATTATCCCTTACCAACTCCCATCCTTATCTTGCCGCATGCCTACTAACCTTGCATGTCTTTGGCTGCCACCCACCTTGTCAACGCATAGCTCACATGCGTTCAGGCCGACTACCATAGTGAGCAAATTTCCATCGCCTCGTGCAGCCGCTCATACCTTCAACGCCTAGTCTTCAATGCGCGACCATACTTAAGGTCATCGCCAAATATCCCTACTCAACGCATAGCACAAAGCCAACACCCATTCTAATACTTAGCTAAAATTTTTTCTTGCTAGGCTAACTCACCTGAGAACCAAGTCTCCAATACTTAAACATTTTTCTTCTTCATTTCCTTATTCTTTACCCATTTCCTTACAATTCCACATTAACTCAAATATTAATCCTCTCATTTTTACTAATCTCAACAATAAACATATTTAAATAGGGAAAGTAAGGTTCGAGGTTTACAGGTAACTGCTGCAGTCACATTCCCTTTCAGGTTAAGAGGGTAATCTGGGAGGGGGTGTGACAACTATACTACTGACGATGAACTATGTTATTTTGTGAATGATATTTTATGAATGTTATCATACAAGTGACAATGCACATTGATGTTAGAGCTACATCTATAAGAATTCTAGTTTATACTAATGATGTTATCTGTTGTGATTTTATCAATTTTATAAGCTTTTGTATATATGTTGGATAAAATTCTATTAGGTACATGATGAATAAACCACTATCAAATATTTGTTGAATTTAATTCTAATAGGTACATCATGAATTTTATCATTGATAGACAATGATAGAAGTCTATCAATGTTCATTAGTGATAGTTATTATTGATAATGCTTCTAGTTCTAGTGTCTGGTGCCAAAACTGAATCAACCATGCATAATCCTAATATTGAAACAACTTTTACATAAAAAATAAAATCCATATATAAATTTTAATAACCAAAACTGACATACTGCATTATATGGTAAAGAAGAAACATTGGCTTTCAAATTGACCATTAGACAAGTTCAATATTCATATGTTGATCATTAGTTCATCAAGTATCTTCATTTTCAGAATAGCCAAAAGGAAGAAAAAAAAATTATTTTGTACCAACGATATACACTGATTGAAAGATATTAGTGTATATCAATACAATGGTATATTAGTGTGTATATCAACACAATGGTATATTGTGACCTTTACAATGACAACGACTACATCTTAATGAACTACTTTTAGTTTCACCTACAGATGGGATCCTTTGTTTTTTAGGTCTTCCCACTGATCGTTTAAAAATAGAAGGTAATGCTATAATGCCATCATCTAAAACCCTCCAATTTAAATGGACTCCAACAGGTCGAACACAACTCATATATGTTGATGACAACACGCTTGAGTAATAATAAAATAAATAAGAATAAGTATCCAAAGAACAACAAGCGTATGAGAGCATGGAGTTCATCAAAATCCCATACTCGACAGTTGCAAGATCCCAAATTAAACTCTATTAGGAATTGTTTATCACCATCCATTACTGAGTATTCAACGTTGTTAATAGGATGAACCTAATAAATAAAAATGGAAAAAGAAATCAGCACATTATAAACATACCAAATATAAAAAGTGATAGAAAGCTATCACTGTCTATCAACAATAGACAGTGACATAAATCTATCATTGTCTATCAGTGATAGATAATGATAGATAGTGATAGAAATCTATAACTGACTATCATTCTCTTAACAATTTTATATATCTAAAAACAAACAAAAATGAAAAAGAATAAAGGACCCGAATTGACTTGAGAAAAAAGTGTTCTTGAAAAAACTCATTTTTATTTAAACACTTTTGACAAAAAAATGTTGAAAATACATTTCAAAAACTATTTTGAGTAGTTGTCAAACACTCCAATTTTTTTCCAAAATGATTTATTTTTTAAATTATACACTTGAAAATGCATTCCATATACACACAAAGAACTCTTACCATGAAATTACTTGATTTTTCATATTGGTTGCGTAATATATTCTCAACCTAAGGAGTCAAAATTGTTTTCATTGACAAACTGGCTTTCCTTCGATCATGAACCATTTTTGCAATAAATCTCTAATTGTATCGAGTAGACTTGCAACCGGTAAGTTTCTATTCTCTTTCAAAACAAAATTTACACACTCCAAAGGATTTGTTGTCATCATTTCATACCTTATTCTTCGAGAATATGCACGAGACCACTACTCAAATCTTATATTAATAAGGCAACTTGAAATATTTGAAGAAATTAACTCCATAAATCTCATATTAAACTCGAAGTCATCAATAGTGTAAGATTTAGCACAACTAAAGTAAAATTGGTCAATTAAAGGATCCTTGAACAACTTTTTCAAATTTCGCAGAACATGCTGAATGCACACACAGTACTCAACATTGCTAAACACACTTAAGACACCTTTTGGAATGCTCAAATGCCGATCATAGATAATGACTAAATGTTCTCTATCCCCTAAACTAGTTTGTATATTTTCGAAAAACCATTTCCATGATGCATCATTTTCAGAATGTACGTTAGCGAATGCAAGTGGAAAGATATGGCAGGTCTATAGTACCTCCACCCCTTAATAGATGTAGCAATAGCCATGAAATAGAATTTACAATGTTCATTTTCATCAATTTTTAAAGCAGTGTACGTTCTTTAAAAAAATACATGAAAATAATTATATTAGTGACAATGGTAACAAATATATCATTGTTAGTCATTGGTAGATAGACAGTGATAGATGTCTATCATAGTCTATCTACAATGGACAATGATATAAATTTTATAAGAAGAATACTTCATTTGTAATAATACCTGGATTTATTTCTTTCAACCTTTCAAAAAACTGTGAAATCAAATTATATGATTCAACTGCATCACCATTTAATGATTTTAATATATGTTATTTTGCCATCCAAGGTTTTTGATAACTAATATTAACACCAAGCTTAGTATGAGTCTTATGAACAATATCTCTAGGAAGAGAGTGATCAATAGAGATAAACCTAAAATTCTCTTTCAAGTAATCCCCGAATGTAGATGAAGAAGCTTGCCTATGACAACTTTAAGTTGTATTCATTGAACAATTATGGTAAAAAATCTACTTTCTAAGCATCCACAATTCACTCTTCTTGTACCGAGATGCCCGAACATACCATTGACAACCTTCTTGCAAACATTTCAACTCAAGGGACTTTGAATTTGATCGTGTAGTCCTAAATTGAAAATTCTCATGCACTGATATTACATAAAAACACTTGGAGAATATTTCTTTACTTCCAAATACATAATTTTCCTTCAAATCACCATTAAAACCAACATCTGATATAACTTGATCATTTGAACAATCACCACCTCTATCACTAATACCATTACAAGATCCTTCTACAGAATGATGACTACCATGAGCAACTAAAGGATGCCTAGTCCTTGAATCTTTAGCCAAAGGCAGATACCAACAAATATCTTTATCTTGTTTTATTTGGAATACAGACTGGATAATAGTTTGACCAAGATCTAATAATATTGATAAATCTAGAGAAACATCCAACTAAGTTTCACTCAATATCAAACTAACTAAACCATTGAAGTCTATCATATCATCAACAAAAACTCTAGCAACATTGTAATTCTTATAAGAATTGTAATGAGTCTACTGTCCACCATAAAAAACGACTATAGGAACATTAACTATAATATCAATTTATTGCAAAAAAAGGAAAATAAGATTGTATAAGAAAATACTAATATGTATATATCTTTATAACTTTATATCAATAATAGACAGTGATAACATTCTATCACTGACTATCAGTGATAGACAATGTTTATATCCGTACATATTCACATAAAAAACTATCTGTCTGCACAACAACAAATCAAAAACAAAGAATAATAAAAAAAGAACACAAATACAACAACAAAATTAATAGAATTCTAAGATTCAACTACAGGAACATTAACCATGGTATCAAGTTACTATAAAAAAAGAAACGAGAAAAGAAAAGAAAAGAAGATTGTATAAGAAAATATTAAAATATATATAGCTCTATAACTTTATATAAGTGATAGATAGTGATTGAGCCCAATCATAGTTTATTACTGGTGATAGAGCTGTATCACTATGTATCACTGATAGACAGTGATAGATATCTATCATTGTCTATCCATGGTAGAAAAATGTTCACGCCCATACATATTCACACAAAAAACTATCTATCTGCACAATAAAAAATAAAAAACAAAGAATAATAAAAATTAAGAAAAGGTTGAAAAGAACACAAATATAACAACCAAATTGATAGAATTCTAAGATCCTGAAAACCTAGAAAAGAAGAAGAAGAAAAAAAATGCCTACATAATATCGATGATCTAAAAACCTAGAAGAGAAGGAGAAGAGATGAAGAAGAAGTAGAAGAAAAGGAGGAGACGAAGAGAAGAGAAGAGAAGAATAAGAAGGACAATGTAATGAAGTCGCCGACGGAAGAAAAGAAATCGGGGGTGAGCGAAGAATCCCTTATCAGCGATGGACAGAGGATAGCATGGTCGAGGAACCACGACATTGTGGACGAGGAAGAAGCCATAGACAGATGCGTGCAAAAAATCATAGAAGAAAATCAAGGAAGAACAGTAGCCTACACACAGAAAATTAAAGAAAGAAATCGAGGAAGAAGTCATACTGTGGTCAAGGAAGAACGTCTTTGATGAAGAAGAACGTCGAGGAAGAAGAGGTCGTCGATGAGGAAGAACGGCGAGGAAAAAGTCGTCGATGAGGAAGAACGCTGAGGAATAAGATGAAGAACGATGAGGAAGAAGACATAGGTGAGGACGCCTAGATTTCAAATCGCATGAATATTTTAGGAAATTTGAAAAAAAAAATGAAAACTTAATTTCCTTTGACAATTTTTTTTGCTATTATCGTAAATACTTTGTTTTTTTTTTCTATTTATAAGAACTACTCTTTAATAAATTAGTTTTGATATATATATATATATGTATATATACTTATCTTTTTAATAAACCATAAAGAATCGATGCTTTAAAACTATTAATTCATTAATAAATTATATATATAGCTAATTAATTATTACGGTCAATATTTTATGAGATTATTCTTTTAATAATTAATTAGATTATCATTAATTAATTATAATAATTAATTTTTAATCACAAAAAATGTTATATTTATTTTCTCAAACTAATTTTGATTGTTTTATTAATTAATAAATTATGATTATACAAATTCATCAAACTATTTTATCAAATTATGTAATCATGTAACTTTAATTATAAACTATTCATTTTATAAAATACTTGTAAGTTATAATTTAATTAATATTATTATTTGATTATTAAATAATTAATTTTTCTCAAAATTTTGAATTGAATTTATTGTTTATAAATTAATCTATTAAAATTTTATAAAGGTGTCATGATTAATTTTATAAATTATATAAAAAATAATTTATTTCCATACAAATTCGGATAATATTCTCATGTACAACCAAACAAAGTCTTCTTGATTCCCAACAATCTTATTCTCAGGCATTTTTAATTCCTAAACATCTATAAAATCTTAAACCAAATGGCCCCTACAACACTAAACCTATATTTTTTTTTTAAAACAAAAATCATATTTGGTAATTTATTTTTAGTTTTAAGGAATTCTTAGATTAGGAACCAAACAATGTTGAATAGTTGTTTTTTTGTTCTGTTTTTTATTATAAAAAATAGAATTAAAAATTATTTGGTGGATTGATACTTGGCAGTAGTTTTATATATATATTTTTTATGACAATACTATCAAACTCTTAACCATCATAGGTTGACTAAGTGATCAAGAATCACGGATTTGAAAAGGGATTTAAAGAGAATGAGTTCAATTCATGGTAACCGTCGCCTATATAAGATTTAACATCTTTTGAGTTTTTTTGACATCCAAATGTCATAGGACAAGACAAGTTATGTCATGAGATTAGTCAAAGGTGTGCGTAAGAAGGCTCGAAAACTCACAGATGTCAAAAAAGTTATTTGCTTAGTGTAATTATGAGAAAATATACCTTTAGATAAATACTGGCTTAGTGCTCAACACAGTTTCATAATGTCACATTTTTACTGTTAATTTTGAGTTAGTTTTTATTTGGGATCTAAGTTTCGAATTTGTTATATTTCTACCCTTGAGTATTGAATTTAATGGTTATTTTGTTTTAAATTTTTATCCTTTTAACTTTGTGTTTCCCGTCATGCTTACTCTTAGTCCTTGTCGTTAACTTTTAGCTATTTTTTAAGAACTAATGCAAATTTGGGAGTAGTTATCATAAATCATTTTTGTCATTTTTAAAATCATTCTGAAACATGCTTTTAATCATTCAAAATTAATTTTTATGTAATAGAAATTGTATTCAAAAGTATAGAATTAAACAATAAATTGATTTTTCATAATTAAAAATTTAAAAGTGAGTTTCGAAGTGATTTTAACCATTTCAAGATCACTTCCAAACTTGCACATATGATGTAAAATTTTTAACTCTACAAGGAAGTAAGGGATGGGAAGAGGCACCAACAGATGACTAACAACGAAATTTAAAAGGTTATTTTCAAATATAGTAAAATGAACCAAAATATTTACAAATATAACAAATTTTCATTGTTTATCATAGACCACAATATACTACTTTCTGTGTCTATCTGACATATATAGTCTACCATGGTCTATAAAAAATAGATGTGATATTTTGTTATTATTTGTAAAGATTTTCAACAGTTTTGTCATTTAAAATAATTTTCAATTTAGAATTAGGCTCACTTGATATATTTAGATAAATTAAGTTTCAATATTTTAAAAAAAATAGATTAAAATATCATTTTAGATTTGTACTTTCAAAAGTTTCAAAATTAATCCACGTAATTCGAATAAATCTTAAATTAATTTGTTATTAACTTTTAACGTTAACAGCAGATTAACATAGCAAACTAACATAAACCGAATGGCAATTGCCGTATTTAAGATTTATTCAAAAGTATATTTCGTAAAATAAAAATTTGAAAAAACTGATGTGTGGTGTGAGAATGTAAATACGAAAACCAAAATTTTTATTTTCCAAATTTCTTAATAGATTAAAAAATGTTTTTAGAATTTCAAAAGCCAAGAGCAGACCTTTTATGAGTGTGTCTATATTAGATTAAAATTTGTAAGTTGTCAACTTGCAATTACATTGGTATGATATGGCAACTAGACATCTTTAGCTAGATTGATTTTAGGTGAATGGCCAGTGAAACTAGAATTCAATTAACACATTTTAGGTGAGTGTTATAATTCTTTTATGTTCATTCATCTTTATCCTTATCAATGAATTGAAGAGGAAAAAAACAGAGGTCATTTCTTAATTTCGTCAGTTATCCACTATAATACATGGACATGATCTCCCAACTATGCAAAAGGCAGAAAGTTAAAAGTTCCAAACTATTCAAACATATTGCTAACTCAAAAGAAAAACGAAAAACGAAAAAAGAAAAAAGAAAAAAGAAAAAAGAAAAAAGAAAAAAGAAAAAGAAAAGGGAAAAAAGAACAGATTAATTGTCCTTCCACAACAATTATTTTGAAGAACAAAGTTGGGAGTTGGCAATATGAACCAAACATACCCAAAAAAAGGCAAAGATTTGTCAATCTTTGGATTTGTAGAGAGAATAATATCTCTTGAAAGCTCTTGGCAAGTACACAGGCAATAAGAACCCAAACAGATTGAAGCTCCAAAGCGCCATGTTGGCTACAGCAAGGGCTCTTCCGACCAACAGCCGCCGCACCGAGCCGCTGTACTCCTTATCTTCCTTTGTGAACTCGTCCCGCAGCCACTCCGCGAGGGTGAAGATCCTTCTCGAGTTGTAGAAAACGGGCACAAACACACGGATTGGCGTCGAGAATCTGTCTTTCCCCGCCACGCCTTCCATGAAAACCTATCAATAACATTTATACAAAGAGTCAACATAGCATGGCATAATCTTATTTCTTTCCGAATTTATATTGATTGATTTGTTATAAAAACGTCAAATACGTTTGAACGATTTTTCATACACTTTATTAAAACAAATTCATTATATACATAGAGGAAAAGAATTGAGGCAATTATATATGTATGTATATACAAGAATTACATATATTATAAATATTTACTATGAAACCTAAGCTTAAACTAAATTAAACAAATGAAGGGGGAAATAGGAATTTAATGTATAAAATAATCATTATTATTGAAAGAAACTAAGTAATAGTAATCTATCAACGTTATAATTTTTGTACAAAGAAATTGTAACGTTAATTACCATGACCTATTAGCCAGTTTAATAATAAATTCCATACTAAATATAAGGAGTGAAACAATGCATCTCTACATCCACAAAAGAGAGAGAAGAAACTGCAAATAGATTATAATAATGTTTAAAAGTTAATTATAATAATACAAATACTTGATTAACTTTTTTTAAAAAATAGACCATTCTTTTTTTGGAATTTGAACCTCAACTTTGTAAAAAAGAGTAGATGCTAATTGCTACGCCATACTTTGTTTTTATTTGTTTTGGTATGAGTTCATGGACAATGATTAGATGTAATCCATTCATACAACTTTTTCTTTTTTAAATAGTAGAAAAAAAGTAATTCTTTTAAAGCGATATATCATTATTGAGTGCAATTTTAGATTAATGTAATCTAATATCTAAGTTGAGGTTGGACCCAAGTTTTTTCTTTTAAATTATTAAAAAATATCAATTAATACCATAAACTTTGGGAATTGTATTAATTAAAATCATAAACTAACAATTATATCCATCTAAACCACTTGAACTTTGAGATTTGTGTTAATTTAAACCCCAAATTTTATGCTTATATCCATTTAAATATTGAATTTTCATAAATGTATTAATTTAAACCCTAAACTTTCATAAATATATCAATTTAAACCCTGAATTCATAAATGTATCCAAATAAAACACAAGCGAAGGTTAAGTTAATATAATTATGAAAGTTCAGGGTTTAAATTGATACACATATAAAAATTCGATATTTAAATTGATAAGATTATTAATTTTGGATTTAAATTGATACAATAACCAAAGTTACCATCTAGATAATTAGTTTAACCAATCAGATTTCTATGGCATGTTCGAGACATAATGGTTTCTATCATATTCTTAATCACTTGTCACTTTTAATCATACATTTCATTCTTCAAAATTAATCTTTTAAATACAATTTGCATATCATCTAAAATTAATTTCGAATTTCGAATGATTTAAACACATGTCTTATACAAAAGTGATTTTTAATATCATCCAAACATGTCTTTCATTTTATTGAAAAAATAACTAAATCATTTAAGAGAACATGGCTAGCACTAATCCATACTCTATTTTTTAACACTCAAAGGAAAAAAAAAAACCATTTTTCTAAAAAAAACAAAATCTTTCATAGCAGTTTTTTACTTGATAGCCATAGTCTACCGAAAAATCGATCATTCGATCCTTCTGCATCCTATCAAATTGTTCGATTATGAATAAAATTTATTCTTTTTTTTCTTCTTTTAAAATATTTTAATAATTTGTTATGTGAGTAGCGGGAAGGGATGCACAAACATCTGCACCAAATATTTTTCAAAAACATAACCAGACTAAAAACACACCATCTTTATACTTATTAATACCAAAATTCATCCCCAAATCTTCCTGATCAAAACCATGCCTAACCTAAAATCCATAATCATGTCACCCATACCTTTCCTAAAATTAATGAAAAAAAGAATCCCCACCCATCTCTTGGAAAATTATTATTAATTCTAGCTTCAAAAATCTGCAATCCCCTCATAGTTAATATAAATTGAAAAAAATATACAAAATCGTTTTTTTATAAAGGAAAATATAATTTAAAGCAGTTGAAGGGTAAAAAAGGAACCTGGCTAGCGAGAAGAAAAACGTGTGGAGAAGCGGCTTTAATGCCTTCTTTATCTTCTTCAAAAAACCCTTCAAGAATATAAGCTATAGGTAGAAACAGCCCCACCACGGCGGCGAAGAACACATAAAGGCGGAGCATTTTATTCTCCGGGCTAAACACCGTCGGCTCTCCGGCGTCGCCCAGCGTCGGAAACGCCACTCTAGAAATGAAATACATATACATCATTGAAAACACCACAAACGCCAAATCTTCAGCGCAAACCATCCCACTGGCCGAAAATATAATCACCACCGCCAGCGCATTCAGTTGCCGGAAACTCAAAAACGCCGCCGCCTTCCTCCGCCCAACGCCGCCGCTGGGTAATTTGATTCCTTGCTGTTGAGTCTTTGAGTCCCATGCTTCTTTGTGGAGGCTTTCTTGTTCCTTTGGGAGGCTTATGTCACTGCATGTAGGGCCCACCCCACCGGACATTTTTCTTTTCTTTTTTTTTTTTTTTCAGAGAAGAGAACTGAGGAAGTGAGGAAGGGAAATGGAGATGGGAGTTTAAGGAGTGGTGGGAAAAGTGGGCACGTGGCAGACTGTGAGGGATCGATGGATGACAGTATGTACGTGGCGGATTCTGGTTGGTTATAGGGAACACGTGTGGAACTTTGCGTCTTTTGTAACGTGAAAATTGGATCTTAGCCATACGAAACTAAGGTGGGGCCGGATTATTTGGGCCTCACCTTCAATTTTAATTCTATTCCTATCCTACTATTAATTAAAAATTAAGCTGGCTAGATTAAATAGAAGATTTCAACGTTTCATTTGGAAAAATAAAATTGTGAAAATAAGAAAATGAAATTAAACAATAAAAATAATAATGAAAAATTATCAAAACTGTTCTCAATTTAAATTAAATACATAATGTTGAGAATTTGAAGATGAAGGGTACGTTTGAGACGCAGAGTAGATTATATAGTATGTGGGTTATAATAAACTGTCCATTTTTATAGTTTGTGTTTAGGGTGCAGACTATTATACTCTGTTTATAATAGTCTGTGTTTGGGGTGCATAGTATTTTAGTCTGTCTTATAATAGTCTGTGTTTGGAGTGTAGGTTATTATAATTTGAATTATAACTGTCTGTAATTTGAATGTAGATTATGTTAGACCATGTATAACTTTTTCTACTAGCATATTTTATAATACTAATAATTATGCATATGAAATAATATATTTTGAAAATATAATTAAGACTATATGTTCCACAAATTTATTACAAGACTAATTTGATTGTAATTTATACTAAAAGCTAACAACCATTTTTTTTTTGTCATTTCGGGAGATACCTTGGTTAACGTGGCCAAAAAAGAAAAAGTACATTACTTTCATATGTAATTCATGTGTTTCATATATAAAGCTCTCTTTTTTTTAGGTACAAAAAAATGTAAGATAAAATAACTAACTCATGATTGCATGATTAAAATATGACATTTTTTTGAGGTACCAAATGTACTACAAACTTAAATGCATAATTGAAAAAACTAATCATTGTTCATTATTGAAAAGCAGTCCAAAACATGGGTTGATTAAACACTCTCTTCAAGGACG
The DNA here is from genome assembly GCF_027475165.1 of Benincasa hispida. Lineage (NCBI taxonomy): Eukaryota > Viridiplantae > Streptophyta > Magnoliopsida > Cucurbitales > Cucurbitaceae > Benincasa > Benincasa hispida. The sequence continues at coordinate 611,063 of NC_143489.1, read as the reverse complement.
AGAACTTCAGGGTTGTGGAAACGGATAAGAAGCTCTCCGTATCTTGCACACTGCGAAATATGATTTGCATAAGTTTCACCCTCTGTTAGTTATGCAATTTAGAAATATCTTGGAGCTGGTTTACGATCTCTGCACGTAGTTCAACTTCAGTTGCACGCTTCTTTTTCGACCATTCTGCAATCAATTGGTCATTTGCGAACTCCATCACATTCCTAACAATCTCTACCGTTTCATATTGATTTCCACTTTACTTCCTCTTACTTCCTCTTACTTCCTCTTACTTCCTCTCGAAGCATTTCCTCCTTCAATGCATCGACCAGTACGTGTTCCATGCATGTCATCCTGTGACATGTCCATTCCCTGACTAGACATCGTGGGGATGTTTGGATCTTGTGATTCATGAATAGGAACACCATCATTCATATGATTTTGCACGTTAGACCCGACGTCCGCAAAGGTCTCTAACTGTCCTCCCGTAGCCCGATCCTTACCAAAGACGTAGGCCAGATCATCGTAGTATGGGAACGACTTGGGTAGAAGCCCCTTTGTTGGAGAATGAATCTGCATGAAGGGTGAAGTGAATGTTATGATTTTATTGCCAATATTCGTAAATCAATTTAGATAAAATTGTACCTTTACCCATCCATCAAATAACTCTCACTCTGTAGTGATGCATTGGAATTCCTCATTCCAGTCGAATCCACTATAAACTGATCCTTTCATTTCTGCGATCGCTTGATAACACTATAACTAAACAATTTCCCCACTAAAGAATGCAATTTGACAAACATCAAATCTAAACCTATAAAGGAATGATTACCACACTAAATAAAACATGCATACAAAATAAGAAATAGTGGGCAAACTACTTTTTTAGTCATCGAGCTTTGAAGAATATGTGCATTTAATCCCTAAGTTTTGAAAATATACATTTTTGTCCTTGACTTTTTAGAATAGGTTCATTTAGTCCCCGAGTTTTCAAAATATATATTTTTAGTCCCCAAGTTTTTAAGAAAACGTTTAAAAAGTCCCTGAACTATTTTTTTTCACTTTAGATAATTATATGAAATTTTGAATTACAAAAATATGTTCAAAAAATAATTTTAGAGAGAATGAGTAATCTTTAAAAAAATTAATTAAAAATAACAATAAAAATTAATGCAGGGGCTTTTTAAACCTATTTCAAAGGGACTAGAAATGTATATTTTGAAAACTTAGGGGCCAAATGGATCTATTAAAAAAACCTGATGACTAAAAAAGTATAGAGTTGGAAACGAGGCCGAGCCGGGGTGGGGAGCGGTTCTCCGTCCCCATCCTCGATGGGGGAATTTACCCCATCCCCACCATTTAAAGATGGGGATAGGGTCGGGGATTCCCCGTCGGGGAAACGGGTCCCCACGGGGACCCATTCCTGTTTTCCCTCTTGTCTCTCCATGAGGACCTTTTAAAAAAAAAAACCCTAAAATTCTCTTTAGTTTAGGCTTGGACACTTTAGTTGGGCTTAAATTAGGCTAAATGAAAAACTAGGCTAAATGTAAAAAGTTAAAATATGTATGTATGAGTGACAAGTCCCTGTGTTCGACCTTGGATTACCCGAGAAACTTGCGTTTGTGTTATATTTGGCGCAAGCGTAAGAAAACTTGTGATAGGAATGCCTGGTCATTGCATATTAAGATTAACACATCTTCACTTCGACGCATAATCTCAGACGCATGGGTGCCAACGCATCAACCATGTCTAACGCATGATTTCATGTTCAACCCCGTCCATCCTTAATTATAAATAAAATAAATAAATAAAACAGAACCCGTTCCTAAAGTATAAATAAAATAAATCTCCGAATTATTTGAATTTCTGCTCATCGGCTTCTATTTATAGAGTTTGGATCGCCGACAGCATTAATTGGACTGCTCTGAGTCTGACGTTCGGTGTGTCAGTCCTTTCTGAACCTCTACCACCAACGGTGCGGTAGGTGAAATGTCAGCATCAGCTTTGAATTTTCTCGAGGTAGATGTGTTGATGCGTTCATTCTACCAACCTTGCGTTGATCCCATTAGAATGCGTTGTCGCGTAGCCGCAATCATTCAATGGCCGCATTCGGTTAACACCGAAACTCTACATGATGACCGCAATCGCTTAACGAGCGCAACTCCCATGCGATGGACGCATACGGCTTATTACCGCAACATCCATGCGTTGATCGATGCATTTGCCTTGTGATGGAGTGTTTCTTCGTATGCGGTCGTCTATGCGATGGTCCGATTTTCACGTTTGCGTTCATTTCCTGCATTGGCTACAAAAATAGAACATTGAACGCATAATTAACGCAAAGTAATGGGTTAGCTAAGATTCGCCATGTTGATCGACACAAACTCCTTTTCTCATGAATTCTTATCATGATCGACGCAATATCTGTCTTACAACCTTCATAATTCTAAGTAAAAGGACTAAGATGGCATGCATTTCTACATGTCATCACACCCGTAAACTTAAAATCATGCTTGTCCTCAAGCATGCGTTATACTCAAGAAATTCTAACTCACCTTCATGCTTTCCTTTGCGATGACCAGCTTCTCAGAATATAATTCACACACACCTTTGACCATCACCGCAATGCTCTCTTCCACTTTGGTTGCTTCTTCAAAAAGATCTTTTCTAAGTTAAATCCGATAAGCCTTTGCTCAAAAACTTTTATTCATTCACCGTAATTTTTTGTTTAGCTTTTGAGATTGCGTTCATTCAAAATACTTCAAAAATTTGCGATGGCTTATTCGAATGCGGCGTTGAACCTGGTTATGCCCTTCATTTTGGCTTACCTCCACGTGTGTCATACGGTCCAACTTCGGTTGCGTTTCATGTTCAACTTAACTCTTGTCTCGTTTGTTTTGGCTTGCGTTGGACAGAGGAGTTGTGCTTATGTGCTGATCCTAGCGACTTGCCTTCGTTTTGGCTTGCCCCCACGTGTGTCATGTGGACATCCAACTTCGAGCAAGTGCCTTTCACAGCTTAACTCTTATCAACATGGGTTTCCCCATTGCATTGACTGTGAAGTTATTATTCTCAAAAGCTCACTTTTTAACTTTTTTTTTCAAATGATCGCAATGTAATGAACGCAATTTTCCAAGACCGCTGCCACCCTCAAACTTAGTGGTTGGCAGCGTTCTCACTGTAAAGCTAAAAAAAAAATTACAAGAATGCGATAATAAATGTTTGAACAAAGGTTTGCACAAAGTAAAACTTAAAACTTTCAAAATTTGAAGAAGCTAATAAAAGTAAAGAATGCATTGCGTTGATTAGTTAGAAAATGTGGTGAACTATATGTACCATCATAGAAACATCGCAAAACAACGCAATCGGGAAAAAGAGAATTTCAAAAGGATAAGACATACAAGATAACAAGAAAAGACCTTAGGCGGAACAATGCATGCGCTCATGCATTGGAATCCACGTGATTGAAGCCATGCATTGAAGGGTGAAAGGAATTCTTTCGTTGAACTACGAACCGACTTATTGTTGCACCTACAAGAAAAAATGTACCACAACCAAGGAAGCAACCATATATCCAAAATAACAATGAAAATAAATAAATAACCTATAGTACAAAAGCAAAGTAAAGATAGAGCAGAAAACGTCCCTGGAAAAATAGGAGTGTTGTCACTGCAAGGAGTCTTCCATGTAGGAGATGGCTCTCAACTGCTCGGGTCAAGTTGCCATGACCATTGGAACTTCTGGCAATTGTTGGGCACATGCGGCCGTCATGTGCTTAGAATCACCTTAAGCTCTTTTGCGACTGATTGCCCTTCTACCTTGGGATCAATACTGACTTTCAGTGCATCGCTTACACTTCAATATTGTTTGCAACCTAGTCGCACAAGCTGCAATACTCCCAAGATAAAAAGTTCGCTCCATTTAGTTGCCAAGTCCTCGGCAACGACGCCAAAAACTTGATGGAGGGAAATTGGAAGTCAATTTTACTTGACAACTAACTTCCCTTGGACGCGGTATGCGATGCATGCTCTTAAGATATGTGTTGATAGTCATGCGTTGGAATGAAAAATACATTAATCGAATGTATGCGATGACCATGCTTCCTGTCATAAGTTTTCTTGCGTTCACGCCAAGTATAACATGAACGCAAGTTTCTCAGGTAATCCGAGGTCGAACACAAGGATTTATACTATATGTTTGCGGTGATTGTGCATGCGGCGGTTGAATAAAAGAATGGTGGGGATGTTGTTCAGTTAATCCTACTCCTACTTCTATCTATTAGGCAACGCAATGAGAATATGCATGAAAGGTAGAGATGCGACAAACCTTAACATGAAATAACTGTGTGGGAAAATAGATAAAATGTGGAGATGTTTTCATTGCAAAACTTAAGAGTGATCGCAAGGGTAACCTTAGTCAATGCAATCCATGCAATCATGTTACAACCATGTTGGATTTTATGTCCTAAAACTCGTAGTTTGTAAATTAATAAACATATTCTATTTTGTTTTTCGATAAAGTTGTTATTGAAATTGTAATCTTGAATCCAATAAACTAAGGTCTTGATGCTATTTAATGTAGTTTGAGCTTTATGTAGTAACATAAATGTGGATCAAGTTTAAATATATAGCCAAAATGGTCTATAGTATATGAATAAGATTGGGCGCCTTATTCTAGGGACACTATGGATGCGACCCACTTTGTAGTTAGTACAAATGATGTGATCCTGAATCGTTCATATAGAGATATGTGAGTGGGGGCATCCTATGCAATGAGTTTGCATAAGACTGAACCATGAAATAGTCACTTTTTACGTTCTAAATGCCGTTTTATGTATAAAACTGACTATTTCGTTAATTGATGACCTAGTTAACTTAATCTTAATCCTGAGATAACTATGAACTCCTGTTCACTCGGAATTATCCTTAGATCTGTATAGGTGAGAGCAGCTCATCATCGCTGACCCAATAAGCCTCCCATTTCAGGGGTAAGATCGGGTGGATAGCTGGGAACATAGGGTACAAGACGAAATTCAGTCCTACCTGTTATAGAGATAGTAGATAGGTTGTTCCCTTTATTATTGAATCTAGGTCTTGAACAAGGGGCCCCACCCTCTCCTTGGTCCGAGAGGGATTCAGTTTATAGGTTGGACCTTAAACCAATTGTTCATTAGAGAATCAGTGGAACTTAAGGAATAAGATGTAGTCTCGGAGGTAAAACGGTTTTTATGACCCAACCGAGATTACGAACAACTTGTGAAGGATTAACTTACTAATCATGGTTATACCAAATGAACATAAATATATCTATAGTGAGGGGAGTGCAACTACGGGACTCTCGTGGAATGACCCGTTAGTTAACGAATGTTGATTAGCTTCGTCTAAAGAGTTTAGCCAGGTAATTTCGGATCGTTGGAGCCCATGATCTATAGGTCCATTAGGTTCCCTTACTAGCTCATATGGAATAAACTTAGAACAGTATGATAAAATAATTCGAATTGTTCGAATTAGGTGAAGAGAGAGAAACCGACAAGTATATGTGATATAGTGGTCGGGTTTTTCAGTTTAGAGATACATCTTTAATATTTATATGTGATTTAAATATCAAGAATATGAATACGTTCATATTTGGAAGCTCGAAAATAATGGAAATGGTCAAAGATGTAAAAAGTCAAAGAGTTGACTTTTGACTTTGAAAAGTCAAACTTTGACCGATCTTATATTCAAATGTGATTTGAATTTCGAGAAAATGAATGCGAATTCATGCTTGGGAGGTCAAAATTAGTCAACACAGAAAAATCATAAAAAGTCAAAATGTTGACTTTTTGGTCAAAGTTTGACTTTGACCAAACGACTATTTTGCCCTTTGACTAAAGTTAGTGGGAAAATCCAAACTTTTGTTGGATAATTTCACTAACAAAATAGTGGGCTGGGTGTTGGCTTATAGTGGAGACATTAAGCCCACTAAGGTAGTGGTTTATAGGTGTTGGGTTTTTATGGATTTAGTTCATGCAATTGTTGCATGGTTTTTTTTCTATAAAATGAGCTTTTGAATTTGGATAAAAGAGTTTTGCCAATTTTGCAAAATAGTTTTTCAAAATTGTGCTAAAAAAAAGGGAAAACCCAAAACCAAAATTTCATCTTATTTTTTCCATCTCTTTCTCTCTCGATTTTCTTCATCCACCGAGTCCCACAACCTGGTTCTGAGTCCAGAGGCTAGTAGGTCAACTCTAGTGGTGGTCTGTTCGTGTTTGGGTCGAGATTCAGCGAGGAAGAGCAGTTTTCGAGAGCTACAATGGTCCTATTAATTTACTATTTTTTCTTCAAATTGCATGCTATTTTCCTTTAATTTAAAAGCAATTAGAGTGTAATTAGGTCCTTATTCCGCTGCGTATGTCTCGAGTTCCATCAAACCATACACAGTAAGTCAATTTCCAATGAAAATGTGGTGCTTCTAATTCTAGGATTTATATGTTGAATGCAAAAGTGTCCATAGAGTTTATTCCTAAGTCTCTACTCTTGTCCTATGCGATGATGCAAAATGCATGAAAGCAAGGTGACCGCATTCAATCGTATCCTATCTCTAGGATGCATGCGATGCATTAATAACAAATAGTGCTCATTTCTAAACGTTTATCTCTTGTATTATGTGATCTAATCTAGCTCTCCCAAGCCTAGAATCTGACCTGACCTTCCCAAGCCTAGATCCTATCCTTAGACTACCCTCCCAAGTATCCCTAATGGATGAATGAAGCATACATAATGCAAGACAACCGCATAAACTTCGCTAACCTACGGTTGTTACTATCCCTAGTGAACAACGCATACCTTGCTTAATGCGTCCAACCACTTACCCTCTCGGGTAGTTGATTGTTGCTGACTTTACTCATAGACAAGCAACGTGTTAGCCCATAGACAGGCGTTGCAGCAGCTTCACACTAAGCAAATAAGATTACTCACATACTCGCACAACGCACACCTCTCGGTGGGTTGCTACATGCTTCATATCCCTAATCCACACGACTAAGTATGCAATACCCAAGCAATCTCACTAAGTGTTGCAATGAAGTAAAGATGCTAAGAAAGAAGATGGAGATGAAGTCGAAGGAATAGGGAAATGCATTGAAAAACACATTGTATTAATTTCTTAATTCAAAATGTCATACAATACAATATAGGAAAAGAAAGGAAAAAGGAATGGCCGGCTGGAAGCAAAGATTTGCTCCCAGCGGATGTGCATCAAGGCTGCCGATGGTGCCATGGATGGATGGAGGAGCTGACTCTCTCGAGATCTAACTCCGATCGAAGGCTCTAGTTGTCACTCGGAATGGATGAATGAGGTGCGGGGAAAATCCCCAGTTGAGGGATAATCTCTGGATTATTTGAATTTCTGCTCATCGGCTTCTATTTATAGAGTTTGGATCGCTGACAACATTAATTGGACTGCTCTGAGTCTGACGTTCGGCGCGTCAGTCCTTTCTGAACCTCTGCCACCAGTGACGTGGTAGGTGAAATGTCAGCATCAGCTTTGGATTTTCTCGAGGTAGATGTGTATCAGCGTTCATTCTACCAATCTTGCGTTGATCCCATTAGAATGCGTTGTCGCGTAGCCGCAATCATTCAATGGCCGCATTTTCTTAACACCGAAACTCTACATGATGACCGCAATCACTTAACGAGCGCAACTCCCATGCGATGGACGCATACGGCTTATTACCGCAACATCCATGTGTTGATCGATGCGTTTGCCTTGAGATGGAGTGTTTCTCCACATCCGGTCGTCTATGCGATGGTCCGGTTTTCGCATTTGCGTTCATTTCCTGTATTGGCTACAAAAATAGAACATTGAACGCATAATTAATGCAAAGTAATGGGTTAGTGAGATTCACCATGCTGATCGACGCAAACTCCTTTTCTCATGAATTCCTTCATGATCGACGCATGTTCTGCCTAACAACCTTCATAATTCTAAGTAAAAGAACTAAGATGGCATGCATTTTTGCATGTCATCACTAGCCAAAATGTGAAGTCGAGCCAACGAGTTAGCCGTCATCCACACCTCATATGTATTACGAACATTTTGCAGTGCATCAAGGGTTGGGACTTAAGGACATTCCTCAACCATGACAAACTCGAGGTCGTTTACCACGAAATATGTTTTAACGGACTCTTTCCACTGTATGTTATCAGTCAAACTAAAAGTGGAAACTAATGGAAAATCATTCATGTTGCTGAAAAAGAAACACATTGATCTACATTAGATTTTAGCAAATACTCTTTCAAAAAAAAATATCCAATACGGTTTAGCAAAACTGAAACGAACCCCGTGTGACATCTAGTTTAGCAATGACACTTCAAAGCTTTAGGACAAAAGCCACTGAAGGGTAGTCAATTTTTCCTCCTCTGAATTGAGACAATCTCAACCAGACATTAATACCAGAACAACTTTTCTTCCTATAACTATTAGCTATCATTGATATGGTCAAGAAATCATTAGCTTGCTTAACAATTTTCCATAAGTGTGCCCCTTCATTTTAGGCCCTAGAGTTCCGCCCCAAGCAGCCAATCCGAAGGGAAAAAATCTTATTGGGGCAAAAACTAAAGTGACCCTATCCATTTTTAGAGTTCAACTTGATATTGACCAACTGCATAAAACCCATCTGAAGGAGGACGCTCCCAGGGCGCCACGAGGGAGTGCAAGAAGATCTCATGGTGCGAACCAATGAAAGAGACTGTAGGACATGTTGACACACATTCTTCACCCACTTACTATAAATACTCTTTCTATCAACCTTGATATTGACTCATGCAAACACCATCCGAAGGGGGATGCTCCTAGGGCACCACGAGGCCAAGCATGAATCTCATGGCATGAACATTTAGGGAGAAACGTGAGTGGAATCATTAACATATCATATATATCTCTTTCTCCCACTGAGTGTTTTATAACCTAGGTTTTAGTTTACTTAGAAAAAACACGACTAAGAATTTTAACTAAGTGACTTTTTAGGTTTTCCCAAAAGTAACTCTTACTTGGGAAAGTTAAAAAACTTTTGATCATCATTCATTAAACTCTTTAACGAAGTCTTTGATTAACTGTCGCATGCTTGTAGCAAATCTTTCTAATTTACCTTTTCAGATAGGTTCCCAGGTAGGGGTGTTCCGTTTTCGTCAGCTTAAGTACCCTAGCCTAGACAGAACCCGCCTTAGACAAAAGGTCCCTTATAAATAGATCTAATACAAATTAAATCTTTTATGGAAATCAATTTAATCCTATTAAATCGATTCAAAAGATTAAACTTAGGTATCTATCTCATTAGAATCTTGAACTTAGTTCTATCTCAATCCAATCTTAAAGCCCTTTTAAAACACGAGTTCGCCTAAGTTCACATACAATTCTTTGTTATCGATCTTAATTCTAATTTCCATTATAACGCTTATAACAGGAAACAACTAAAACTAACACAATGCGAAGCTACACATACAAGGCATTCATAACATTTATAAACAAGTCTAAGTGTCATGCTCCATGCATTGTCCATTCATTGCTACTTTTATATAACACTTATATAACAAAGCAACAAACCAAGATGCTTCTATACACCTTTATACTATAACTCTTATAATATAAAGATGATGCATGAATATGCTTAATGCATGCATAAATATAACTCTTATATTTCATGTGCATGTGCATGCTTTCTTGTAATTTCATCATGCCAATAACTATATTATAACACTTATAATATATGATGCATGAATAATTGCATAACCTAAGGTGGGTTTAAAATCTATATGTCATACACTATGGCATATAAACCAACATACATGTCATGTATATTAAATAAAATTTGATGGACGGGGATAATTAACCTCAAATCCTCAAAAAACAAAGCTAACTATTACAAAGCACAACGAGTCTCCGATTCAAATAGGCAAATCGGGTCCAGAACCGCCCGGATGAAGAAATGCATCTCCTTGATCGTGTACCAAAACCTTGTGATCACCTATTAATGAGTTATTTTATGAGGTGGAATTATGGATGAAATGCGATGATGAAAATGCGTTGAGCACTCAAGTTTTCTCAGTGGAATCCAAGTGTAACCCCACTGAGTTTCCTGGTAAGTCCAGGGTCGAACTCAAGGACTTGGGAAAACAATATGCGGTGGTACTTTCTTAGAATATTTTGCGGTAACCAAATAAATCAAGTAGTTATTGGGAATGTTGTTTGCGGTAATAAAAATAAACAAATGCGGTGGAGTTTCTAAAAGAGTTGATAAAACAGAAGATGCAATAAGTATGCAGTGAACGGGTTGAGAAGGGTTTCGGCTAACACTTCCTAGGATGCGTTCATGCTATGCGATCATGCAAACCACATACAATAGTAAATCATCTCTTGATGCGAATGCTATGGCTTCTAATGCTAGAACGCATGCGATATATGCGATAAGTCTATAGGACCTATACATAAGCCTTTATCTCTAGGATGCATGCGATGCAGGTTGGCAAACAGAGCTTATCTCTAAATCCCTATCTCTTGTTTATGCAGTTCTAATCTTGCTCTCTCGAGTCTAGATTCTAACCTAGCTCTCTCAAGTCTTAGGTTCTTTCTTTAGACTCTCTCTCGAGTAGCTCTAAAGGGATGTTGGGCACAACATAAAACAAGATAATCGCAAGCAATGAAAATCCTAGGTCATGTTAGCTTAGTTCTTCTCAACCCATTCGATAAGTTTAGCTACTCATGCGTGCTAAGAGAGTGAACAGATGTAGAATGAGAACTTCCATTGTATAAATATAAAGTTGAAATACAAAATCACAATGTAAGAAGAGAATAAAGATCCTGGTAGCAATCTCTTGCTTCCCAGGCTTTTACACTGTCTTTTCTACTCGTGTTCAAAAGATAATCTCGCTCTCACGAGAGTCGGCCCACTCTCTGCTTTCTATGCCTTCGGGTTCTCTCTCAAGTTGCCCTGAGCGATCTTCCAGCGTCTTGGCTATTCTCTTGCTCCGCCTTAAAATAAAAAGGAAAACTATGGACAAGGATAAACTATTGGGAAATTTATCTAAGTATCCGAACTCGTTTTCTGAAGAATGCCCTCAGTATTTATAGAGCTTCGGGGTGAAAGGCAACTTCTCTTTTATGATTGCACAGATGAGATGGTTTTAATTCTCTGACTGATGTGTTGAATATTTGTCACTAAAAAGCTGAGTGTACTTGTTATCGTTAGCGGCTTGTCAACTTAATTTGGATTCGACCGTCGTTAGCTTTCTGTCCCATCACGATTAATTATGCCTTTCACCCAAATGCGCCGGCTCTATGCGGCAATCCTTCTTGAGCAGATGCTTGCGAGCACAAATCACCGCAAAGCCTTGCGATAATGTTGTGCTCGACCGATGATTTCTTGTGATCGCACTTTTCGCCTTGCGTCAACACATATTCTGCATAAAAATACAAAAATTAACAATTTCTATGCGATGAACGCATGCGACCGCATTGTTATAAACTTAATACTTTTTGGACACAATTTAACATATTTTATCAACGAAAACCTTCATTGTTTAATAACTTAGCAGTGTAATAACGTGCATTTTTGCCCGTTATCACATCCCCAAATTTAAACAATGCTTGTCTTTAAGCATAAGCTAAAGATTTCCTTTAGCAAGTCGACCGCAAATCTCTGTTCCTAGATTTCTCAAGGATACTTCATTCAATCCTATACACCAAAATTTCCTCAATTCTTATTCAAGTCTCCTCTTAAAATATTTTTAAGACCCAGGGACCGCAAGTTTAACCTTCAAAAGGACTTTACTAAATTCCGGGACATCGCATGATTTATTTCAAAAAAAACTATTTCCACTGGGGTGTTGACTAATTTTTTTCATCCTTGCACATTTTTGACATTATTAATAAATTTTTTTATGACCTTGCGCTGATCCAAGTGCCTTGCCTTCGTTTTGGCTTGCCCCCACGTGTGTCATGCGGACATCCAACTACGAGCAATGCACTTTTTCTCAGACTAAACTCATACCTACTTGGCAGCAGAGTTGCGACATTTATTTATGTGTTGATCCTAGCGACTTACTTTCGTTTTTGCTTGCCCCCACGTGTGTTATGCGGACATCCAACTACGGGTAAATGCCCTTCACAACTTAACTCTTATCAATCATGAGTTTCCCCATTGCGTTGACAATGGAGTTGTTATTCTCAAATAAAGAATTTTTTTTCTTTTCATAAAGCTAAAAATAGCAAGGTCGAAAAATAAATACCTCACCCCCAAATTTAAAATGCGGCAATGTCCCCATTGCCAAAAGATTGAAAGAAGTCATGCAATGTTCTTAGGAAGTTTGGTAAAGGGTCAGTTTGAAAGAAGGCTAATAGACCTCTAACTTCTAGAAATATTTCATGAAGTGACTTTTCTAAGATTAAGTAGACTCTAGCATATACGAAAAAATAAAAGCATGTGTTTCATCATTGAAATCATAATTGGCAAAGAGACAGCATGCGGTGACTCACTAAATTTATCAATGTTAAATGATTGCGGTAATCAAAGAGCATGCGGTGATAAAATTTCGAAATTAAAATGCGATGCGATAGTGCAGAATTTGAAATAAAGTCAAGGAAGAATACAACCCCCAAATTTTCGCTATCGTCCGCATTGTTTGTTGACGCATCCTACTTTGCGGCAATCTATCTTCTTTAGATTGCGGTGACGGAATAAGATAAGTTGCTTCTTCGTGTAACGCCTCTGCAATTGTTCACCTCGATCGTTGCAAGAAAAATAGTGAGAGGGTCAAATAATATTAAACAAAACAAACTTTTTTTTTTATTTAGAATAAGAACTGAAAATATAGTGATATGAAAATACTGAGTAGAGAAAAGCTGAAGATTTCATGATTCCAAAACTTGCGTCCCTGATGAATTTCGATCGTCTGATAGCATAGGGACCACCTACTTCTTTCTTATTCAGAGTCTCTTAGTTCCATGGATTCGACTTGGCGATGCCAACCTTCTCCGTGATATGATTTTACTCGCTGCCCATTAACTTTGAATATGTTGGTTCCGTCATCATTAGATAATTCGACCACGCCATGCGGAAATACCTTTCTAATTATGAATGGTCCGGACCAACGTGACTTTAATTTCCCAGGGAAGAGCCGTAATCGTGAGTTGAATAGTAAGACCATCTACCCGACTTGGAGGTTCTTGCTACATATATGTTTGTCGTGCCAGCGCTTTGCGCGCTCTTTGTAAATCTTTGCATTCTCATATGCATTAATCCTCCATTCCTCCAGCTCGACTAGTTGAAATTCTCGCTTCTCCTGCTTTCCTCAAGTCAAAGTTCAGCTTCATCACCACCCATAATGCCTTGTATTCCAGCTCCAGAGGCAAATGACACACATTACCAAATACCAACACATACGAGGACATACCTATGGGTGTTTTAAATGCAGTTGGGTATGCCCACCATGCATCGTCGAGCTTTGTTGCCCAATCTTTTCGCGAAGGCCTTACCACCTTCTCAAGTATAAGCTTGATCTCCTGATTGGACACCTCGGCCTGACCATTCGTCTGCGGATGGTATGCAGTGGCTACTTGATAACTTGTAGAAATACAAGTTATTGTGGCTCTTAAGTTGGAACAATTAAGGTTTTTAATGATAAATTCTCCTCATTTTTAGAAGAAACATATGGAATTACTCAAACATTAGCAAACTCATGCAAAAGAATGTTTATTACTAAAATACTGTGGCACTAATGCATTATATTGCAGGATTTCAACAAGAGGCAAGGCCATGCGTCGGAGGGATTCAAGGCAAGTTCTAACACATGGGCCATGCGTCGGAGGGATTCAACGCAAGGAAGATTCATTGATTCAGGCTGTTTGTGTCAAATCACCACTTGCAAGCATGGGCACCTGCAGCAGGCGGCGTCTGAAAAGCTTCTGAGTGTCAGGCGGCTGACCAGGGCATGGACTTTATTACTGCCCATCACCAAGCTGGGGATGACCAACACCTATAAATAGATGAAATCCCTCCAGAGTTTGAAGTTATGAAAATTTCAAGTTCTCACTCTCAATATTAGCTTAGTCGTAGTTTTAGATATTTAGAGCTGTGCTGTGGTGCCAAGAAGAGCAGAAGGAAAGAGAACCACCATCATCGCCGATCAAGGAGCGGAGGAAGTTGAGCTTGAGAGATACACTTCGTCCAATTCTTATACAAGTGATTGTACACAACTAGAATTGAGCCAAAGAGATACAAGAGATTGTACTCTGCGGCTTGACTCAGTTCTTTTCATCTCATTTATCGCTTTCATTCTTTCATCCGATTAAGTATTGCTTTTGTAAAGACAATCTGCTTCTTTATAAATTCATGTATTTAATCTATCAAACTTTGCCATTGTTTATTTCTTGTTTATTTTAGATGCATCTATACTTCATGCAAAATTCCATCTCAAATGCTTAAGCCAACTTGATCAACTGGTAAAAGCATTTGTAGCTTAGACTATTCGAGAGAATAAATAAGCCAGCATCAAGTTAGAACGCATAATACATCTAGAGATAGACTTACAAGTGTTTTACTGCATCCTGTGTTTGACGCATGCATCCTAGAGATAGGTTTTGTATATTATTCGCATTGAGAAGTGTTGAATAAGAGTCTAATGCATAAACAAAGATAAGCAAGCCATTTCATTCACATCACATTCTAGTTCGTGTACATTCATCTTAGATCGACGCATGCCACTTGCATTAAAATCCATTTCCACACGACCCATCATTCTCTGCTCAACCCTTTTGTATCTTCTTGCACACACACAGAGCACCTTAGTGTAAATAACACATTTCTTCATACATTTAAGAAACCCCTACAACAGCTACAACGCAAGGTCTGCGTTAGCTTAATCTGAATTCCTGAGTTCGACCCTAGACTTACCAGGAACCTAAATTGGATTTATACTTGGGTATGATTTAGGAAAACTTGAACGTCAATAGAGGAGTGTCGTGCATTCTGTTGTACATCTCTAACGCATCAACACGTTACGAATACATAAACACATCAAAGCATCAACGCATCATTCATACTTGGAACTTATTTTTCCACATTATTTTATACAATACACTCCTAGCTCGAATCACGATAGCAACAAACAAGTTTTTGGCGCCGTTGCCGGGGATTCAGTATCAAAACTAACTAGAAATTTTGCTCGTATCTTTTGTAGAAACACTTCAGCGAAGGAGTATTACGAGCTAAGATGAAGCTTGTAAACGTTTATGAGCAGGGAGAGCATTCTTGAACTTGTATACGACCCTGAGATTGAAAGGACCTTCCGACGTAGAAATCGATCTAATCGTCGTCGTAGGTTGAGGCAACAACTTCTCAGACAATAAAATAGGCAACAAGAAATGGTGGACAACCATGCAAATCAGAACTTAGCTCAACAACTAACTCACACTGTGCAAAATCCGATCCTAATGGTGAACAGTAATACGTATCCCATGAGGGAGTATGTGTCTCCTATATTGTATGATTTCTCACCAGGAATCATATACCCTACGCCAGATGGGACAAGATTCGAAATGAAATCTATGATGCTTTAAATGCTACAAACTGCTGGACAATTTGGGGATGGTCGTGAAGAAGATCCTCACGCCCACATGAAACGTTTCCTGGAAACGTGTAACTCCTTTGCGATTCTTGGAATCACCCCAGAAGCAATCAGGCTATCTCTGTTCCTTATTCTTTGCGTGACGACGCAAAGCAATGGGTAAGCTCACTGGAGCCTGGTGAGATCACAACCTGGGAGAAGTTGGTGGAGAAATTCATGCAAAAATACTTCCCACCTACCACCAACGCAAGGAGGCGTCGAGAGATCATGAACTTTGAGCAAGAAGAACCTGAAACCTTAAGTGCCGCATGGGAGTGTTTTAAGGGGTTGGACTAAAATTGCCCGAACCATGGATTACCACTAACCATCCAGATAGAGACTTTTTATGGTAGATTGAACAGAGCATCACAGATGGCAGCCGACGCAGCTGCAGCTGGTGGAATTATGGATAAATCTTACACTGAAGCTAAGAAGATATTAGACTGCATTGCTAAGCACAACATGGAATGGGTGGACGATACGTATGAAGCAAGAACTGACAGGAAGAGGAGATCTCAGAATGTTAATTCTATCGATTCCAACGCAATAGCCACACTTTTTGCATAAGTGGCTACTATGACCAACCTTTTGCAGAACATGTCAGTAGGGAATGCATCAACTTAGCGAAAGGTAAATCAGGTAGACACATTCGTGCAGCCCATGGTTAGCTGTGTGGGCTGTGGAGATCCCCATTTCTACGCTGATTGCCCACAAAATCCTCAATTAGTATGCTTCATTAAAAACAACCTAATTTCAAATACATATAATCCCGGATGGAGGAACCATCCAAATTTTTCTTGGACAGGAAATCAACAAGAGCAACACCCAGGGGCGAACCAGCAACAAAGACAAGAACCGCCGCCTGCATTCCAACCAATGCATCAGCCACACCAACAACCCTTTAATAGTGGAGGTCAGGCATCGAGCTTAGCATCTCCATGCTTGAAAACCTATTAAAGGAGTACATCGTCCAGAATGACGCGTTGCTGAAAAGCCAAGCATCATCTATCAGAAACCTGGAGATACAGGTGAGGTAGATAGCAAGTGAGTTAAAGAATAGGCAGCCTAGAGTTTTGCCTAGCAACACCGAAACCCCTGGGAATAACAATGGAAAGGAGCAATGTCATGCGGTGACATTGCGAAGTGGCAAAGCTCTTGAAGAAAGAACCATGAATCCAAGAAACAACAATCCTTCAGAAGAACGCAACACACGTTCAATGGCATTAAAAGATCAAGAAGAAAGAACGCCTGAAACCACAAGCCATTCAGAGCCAAGCACGTCTAACGCGGGAAAACCTACGGTGCCGCTGAATGCACCATTCCTTAGACGCTTGATGAAGAAGAATGATGAACAACAATTTAAGCGTTTTCTTGAACTCCTGAGGCAATTGCATATCAATATTTCACTTATAGAAGCCTTGGAGCAAATGCCAAAATATGTCAAAGTTTTGAAGGACATTCTGACGAAAAAAAGGAAAGTCAGTGAAATGGAGGTAATTGCGTTAACGCAGGAGTGCAATGCGTTATTAAGCAACAGTCTACCCAAGAAACAGAAGGACCCTGGGAGCTTCATAGTTCCGTGCTCGATTGGAGGGTTGGATATGGGACATGCGTTGTGTGATTTGGGAGCAAGCATTAATCTCATGCCACTCTCAATCTTCAAGAAATTGGGAATAGGTGAAACACAACCCACTTCTGTTACTCTTCAACTCGCTGACAAAACAATCAAGTACCCTGAAGGAAAGATTGAAGACGTTCTGGTAAAAGTTGACAACTTTATATTCCTAGCAGATTTTATCATCTTAGACTATGAAGCAAACAGGGATGTATCAATTATTCTTGGACGCCCCTTTCTAGCCACTGGGAAAGTGTTAATAGATGTGCATAAGGGAGAATTAACGATGCGCGTAATTAGGAAGTGAAGTTTAATGTGTTAAACGCATTAAAGTTCCCAGACAGTGAAGAATGTCAACTGAACAGAATAGAGTTGCCTGAAGAAGAAGTGACCCAAGTGTGCGAGGTCCTTGCGTTAGAGAAAAACATGAAAGAATCCGAGCCGCCAAGTCTGAGTGAGCGGAGGACGGAACCAACGTGTCCATCCCCTGGGTCGTCGCATACCCCATCCGACACCCCACCATTCACTCTACCAAGGCCCAACTCTGACAGTCCTGCGTCAGAGCGAAATCTCGAAAAACTAGCGGAATTGGATCGAAGGGACGGGCAAGAATTGTTTGGAGCAATCTTGGCAAGTCTGAATCAAGGCCAAGAAGAGCAAGTGATACGTTCTGACCCACCCAACACATCACTTGAAATGGATGAAGCGGAGTGCTATGCAATGATACTCGAAGCAGAGTTCGAAGAAGAAGGTGAAGAAGAGAAAGAAAGGGAAGTTGGCCCAGATGTGTCGCAATCTCGCCAAACTAACGCGAATAAAGGGCGCTCAAAAGCAAAGAGAGTGACGAGAAAGAGAAAATTAATCTTGAAGGATGAGGATGAGCAGTCCACAACCGGTTCTGAGGATGCAACGCGTGGGAGCTGCTCAAGGCATAACGCGTTAGAGAAGGAATTGGAAGATTATCAACGCGCAAGGCAGGGGCGAAGGAAGTCAGCTCTCCAAAGGGAATTGGAAAACGAATTAAGAGAGCTGGCGTAGGAAACCAAGGCATATGAGGCGAGCAAGCGCAAGGTAACTGACGCGTTACCTAAAAAGACTAAAGGAAGGTAGCGCCAGCTCAGTGATATTCTTGCAGAGAAAGGCTTTTTTCCTAAACGCCACCCATTGCCAGCATACATAACTGAAACCATAGAAGCAATGGGTTGGGGTCAGTTATGCGTTGGGCACACAAGAATTTGGCCCAACCTTGTCTGCCAGTTTTACAGTAGTGAGTTCGATATAGAGAAAAGTACAGCATTTGTTGATGGGGTATTGGTGCGCTTCTTAGCCGATAAGATCAATGAAGTGTTCAATATCACGAGTAATCCGGATGTAGAAGGCAACCGCATCTTGAAACAACCAACGCCGAGCCAAGTAGAAGATGCGTTAAGAGTGGTAGCCAAGCCTTGAAGCAAATGGCAAATGTCAAGAAATGGAGCAAAGATACTAGCTTTCAGGAACTTGATGCCAGACGCGAATCTATGTTATTATCTGATTAAGAGAAGCATCATGCCTATAACGCATAATGAGACATTGTCAAAAGAACGCATCTTGGCTACCTACTATATCATGCAGTGCATCCTTTTAGATGTAGGAAGAATATTAAGGGATCAAATCAAAGCCATCAAGAACAAACCACGAGGACAACTGTATTTTCCATGGCTGATCTATGCACTATGTGAACGCGGGGGCATCCCTCTGAGGGATGATTATGAGGAGACTGATGGTCTGATGGACATCAAGTTAATCAGGCGTTTGCTTCATGGTTCGTCGCATCAGCCTGCCCTACCTCGCAAAGAAGTGGTAACGACACCTCGATCATCCAAATGCACCCCCTAAAGAAGACGCGTCTGGATTATTGAATACAACGATGAAGCTTCAGAGAATGAAGATTATGAAGCAGAGCTTGCACTTACGAATGAAGAAGCACGACCAAACCTAAACCTCACTCTTCAAAACTCACCAGTGGCCCCGTGAGAAGGGAGTCTTGATCCAACGCATCAAGAGCCTACTGATGTAGATCAAGACATCCCTTGTCCCCTTCCTTAGCCCTCACCAATTACAATTCCCACTTTTTTGCCTCCTCCAACCATTTTTGAACCAACTGGGTTAGGGGTCGAGTAACGCAGTAAATTTTGAAGATCCAGTTGAAAGAAGTGAAGAGCCAACACCACCTCAATGCAGCACTGACATTGAGAAGTTGAAAACTTTCATTAGTGATCAACTCAGACCATTGGTCGTGTCCATTGAAGGTCTTCAACAACAAAACAGGGTTCTAAGAGATTACTTAAGGCAGCAAACAAGAAGAATGCAAGACCAATTTTTTTATACAATGCAGTAAATTAATCAGGTCTTAGTCAGAATGTTTGCCCTGCCTCCATTACCTACTCATCTTAGAAACCCTTTACGCTTTATGGATGAAGATCCTACAGAAGAACGTAGGGATGATGCGCCAGCACAATAAAGTTTTGGGGTGTTGGTTATTTTGTATTTTGATTTATTTTATGATCTTTTGTATTTGTTTGCCTTGTTTGTTTATTTCATGTTATCCTATGAAAATAAATGAAAAATTTCTATCATTTTTTCCTTGCGTTTGACCTTAGCATACTTTTTTTTTGTTCTTTAGCCATTTTCTAGTCTTGTGCTTTGTCTTACCTCAATGATATCAGTAACATGAAATCTATAAATATAGAGTAGGCGTTAGGAAAATCAACAAAGCCTAAACTTCTCTAAAAAGACTACATGTTGTCTTTCTAACACATGTAAGCTCTAAATCAAAACTCCTTTTGGAACTCTCAAAGCCTTTTCAAAATTTTATTTCTTTCTTAGCAATGAGAATTTAGCTCATCTCCAAATTTGGGGATGAAGGAAATCCGAGTTAAGACGCATTAATTGAGTACATCAAAAAAGAAAGGGAACAAAATAGAAAAATATTAAACGCAACTTCTCTGTCATTACTCTAAAAGAAAAAAAACTTCAAAGTGGCATGAGCTAAAAAGTTGGAACAGGCACTTAGTCATAGTTGGATACTTGCATGACACCCGTGGGGGCAAGCCAAAACGAAGTTAAGTCTCCTAGACCAGTGCGTCCCATAAAACTCCTCTATCTAGTTTAAAGAAGTTGTATCATGAAACGCATAAATGTAGATATGAGTTTAGTTGTGAAGGGTTCTCACCCGTAGTTGGATGCACGCATGACACCCATGGGGGCAAGCCAAAATGAAAGTGGGATACCTAGAACAACACATGGGTAATTGAAAATTCATACTTTTTTCTTTTTATCCGGCATCTATTTTAAAAAGCATCTAACGTATTGTTGGTTTAGAAAAAATGGGAATGTTTTGAGAAACGAAAGGAGTTGTTGATGAAAGGCTTGTTGCACCCAAAACTAAACATTATTCCTTTTAGAAAAGTGTCAATTTGTGTTACATTTTCCAAACTCTTGTCTCAAGCTTATAATTGAATATGATGAGAGGCAAACTCTGCACACTAAAGACAAGGGAGATAACAAAGAATTATTTATGGAATGCTTGAGGACAAGCATTGTTCAAATTTGGGGGTGGTGATAACTTGTAGAAATACAAGTTATTGTGGCTCATAAGTTGGAACAATTAAGGTTTTTAATGATAAATTCTCCTCATTTTTAGACGAAACGTATGGAATTACTTAAACATTAGCAAACTCATGCAAAAGAATGTTTATTACTAAAATTCTGTGGCACTAACGCATTATATTGCAGGATTTCAACAAGAGGCTAACGCATGATTAAGAAAGTGTTACAGGCAAGTTCTAACGCATGGGCCATGCGTCGGAGGGATTCAACGCAAGGAAGATTCATTGATTTAGGCTGTTTATGTCAAATCACCACTTACAAGCATGGGCACCTGCAGCAAGCTGTGTCTGAAAAGCTTCTGAGTGTCAGGCAGCTGACCAGGGCATGGACTTTAATGCTGCTCATCACCAAGCTAGGGATGATCAACGCCTATAAATAGATGAAATCCCTCCAAAGTTCGAAGTTCAGAAAATTTCAAGTTCTCACTCTCAATATTAGCTTAGTCGTAGTTTTAGATATTTAGAGCTGTGCTGTGGTGCCAAGAAGAGCAGAAGGAAAGAGAACCACCATCATCGCCGATCAAGGAGCGGAGGAAGTCGAGCTTGAGAGAGACATTTCGTCCAATTCTTATACAAGTGATTGTACACAACTAGAATTGAGCCAAAGAGATACAAGAGATTGTACTCTATGGCTTGACTCAGTTCCTTTCATCTCATTTATCGCTTTCATTCTTTCATCTGATTAAGTATTGCTTTTGTAAAGACAATCTGCTTCTTTATAAATTCATATATTTAATCTATCACACTTTGCCATTGTTTATTTCTTGTTTATGTTGGATGCATTTATACTTCATGCAAAATTCCATCTAAAAAACTTAAGCCAACTTGATCAATTGGTAAAAGCATCTGTAGCTTAGACTATTCGAGAGAATAAATAAGCCAACATCAAGTTAGAATGCATAGTCCATCTAGAGATAGACTTACTAGTGTTTTACTGCATCTTGTGTTTAATGCATGCATTCTAGAGATAGGTTTTGTATGTTATTCGTATTGAGAAGTGTCGAATAAGAGTCTAATGCATAAACAAAGATAAGCAAGCCATTTCATTCACATCACATTCTAGTTCGTGTACATTCATCTTAAATCGACGCATACCACTTGCATTAAAATCCATTTCTACACGACCCATCATTCTCTGCTCAACCCTTTTGTATCTTCTTGCGCACACACACAACACCTTAGTGTAAATGACACATTTCTTCATACATTTAGGAAACCCCTACAACAGCTACAATGCAAGGTCTGCGTTAACTTAATCTGAATCCCTGAGTTCGACGCTGGACTTACCAGAAACCTAAATTGGATTTATACTTAGGTTTGATTTAGGAAAACTTGAACGTCAATAGAGGAGTGTCGTGCGTTCTGTTGCACATCTCTAACGCATCAACACGTTACGAATACATAAATGCATCAAAGCATCAACGCATCATTCATACTTGGAACTTATTTTTCCATATTATTTTATACAATACACTTCTAGCTCGAATCACGATAGCAATGAACACTACTTTGTGGAGAATGTTGTATTTGCGCAGCAGTTCCTTGACATTATGATTGACAAAGTAGGACCCTTCATCACTTTTTATGGCACGTGGGGTGCCCAAACGAGAGAAAATGTTTTTCTTCAGGAATTGAGAGACTACCGCTGCATCGCTTACGGCGCATGCCACTACTTCAACCCACTTGGATATATAGCCGACGACTAACAAAATATAATTTTTACCATTCAAGGGAGGGAATGGTCCCATGAAGTCGATACCCCATACGTCGAACAACTCAAGTTTCAAGATTATGTTCATAGGCATTACATGTTTCCATGAAATTTTACCTGTGCGTTGGCACCGATCACAGTTTATCACGTAGTCAGCTGCATCCTTAAACAATGTTGGCCAGTAGAATCCACTCTATAACACTTTAGCTGCAGTGCACTGTCCTTCGAAGTGGCCACCATATGGTGAGTCGTGACATTGTGATAATATGCGTTGTGGAGTAGCATTTGGTATGCATAGTCGCAGAATCTGGTCTGCCCCCTTTTTATACAGATTCGGCTCATCTCAGAAATATGATCTGCATTTGTACTTGAGCCTTTTCTTCTGGTGGTCAGTATAATCCTCTGAAAATTTCTCGCAAACTAGATAGTTGACTATGTCAGAATACCAAAGCAATTCTTCAATATGGAACAGCTGCTCATCTGGGAACACCGCACTCACCTCTGACTCATTGTGGTCAACCTCTGGATTTTTCAATCTGGACAAGTGATCCGCAACTTGGTTCTCTGTCCCCTTGCAATCAATTATTTCTATGTCAAATTCTTGGAGGAGGAGAACCCATCTGATCAACCTCAGCTTCGTATCCTTCTTTTTCATTAAATACTTTATTGCCGAATGATCAATGTGGATGAGTACTTTTGTTCCCAGCAGATACGCTCTAAAATTTTCCAACGCAAAAATTACCGCAAGTAGCTCTTTTTCTGTGGTGGTATAGTTAGTCTGAGCAGGATTCAATGTCTTACTTGCATATGCGATGGGATGTAATATTATTTTTCTCTTCTATGCCAGAGTCATTCCCATCGCATACCCGTTTGCATCGCACAATAATTCAAAAGGAAGTGTCCAATCAGGTGCGATCAACACGGGCACGGTTGTCAGCGCGTTCTTCAAAATCATGAATGCATTGAGGCAATTGTCGTCAAAATCAAATTTTCTATCAACCTCCATCAACACACTTAGCGGTCGTGCTATTTTCGAAAAGTCTTTGACAAAGCGTCTGTAAAATCCGGCATGCCCCAAGAAACTTCGTATAGCCTTTACACTTGTTGGAGGTGAGAGTTTTTCTATTGCTTCTATTTCTGCTTTATCCACCTCCAACCTGTCCCGTGATACGTTGTGCCCTAGCATGATGCCCTTCTTTACCATAAAATGGCATTTTTCCCAGTTAAGAACGAGATTCGTCTCCTCGCATCTTTTCAGTATCTTCCCTAGGTAGGCCACACAACTTTATAGGTTTGTCCATAGATAGAGAAGTCGTCCATGAAGATTTCAACAGAGCCCTCAAGATAGTCTGAAATGGCCATCATGCACCTTTGGAACGTGCTCGGCGAATTGCAGGGGTCGAATGGCATGCGGCGAAAAGCAAAAGTCCCATATGGACAGGTGAATGTGGTCTTGTCCTGATCTTCTAGAGCAATCATAATCTAGTTATACCCGACATAGCCATCCAAAAAGCAGTAAAAGTCATTTCCAGCTAGACGATCTAGCATTTGATCAATGAACGGTAGAGGGAAATGATCTTTCTTCGTTGCCGCATTCAGCTTGCGATAGTCCATGCAAATACGCCACCCGGTGACGGTTCTTTGCGGTATTAGCTCATTATTTTCGTTCGGGACTACCATCATGCCACCCTTTTTTGGCACACACTGTAGGGGGATGACCCACGTGCTATCTGCTATCGGATAAATAATGCCCGCATTAACCACATAATGATCTCCTTTTTAACGACCTCTTTCATCGCAGGGTTGAGTCTGCGCTGATGTTTGATCGTTGCCTTGTGATTTTCTTCGAGATGAATTCGCTGCATACAGTACGCTGGGCTAATTCCTTGAATGTCTGCAAGCATCTAGCCAATTACTCGCACATGTTTCCTTAGAATGCTCATCAACGCATTCTTCTGGTCTTCATTAAGTTCCAAGGAAATAATTACTGGCAGCTTGTCATTCTGCTAAAAAATGCATACTTTAAGTGGTTCGACAGGGTCTTCAATTCCATTATTAGTGGTTCTACTAAGGACGGTTGCGTTGTTTTTCTTTCTTCTTTTACTGTTAGCTCTTCTTCTTGGGTTGCGATCATCTCAACTTCCTTGTTTGTATTTTTTATGATCGCATTACATGTAACAATGGATGCGCTTGCATCCTCTTCTTCATTCTCTTCGTCAAGCTTTTATTCCTCAGTCAAATTCTGGTTGTCGTTAGATTCATGCAGGTCTTCTTCGTCAGGGAACTTCATGGCACGAATGATGTTAAACTTGAGCTTCTGTCCATTTATGCTCAAAGTGATCTCTCCTTTGTGCACATCGATCTGGGCACGACCTGTTGATAAAAATGGTCGCCCCAGGATGATGGACACATCTTTGTTGGCTTCGTAATCCAAGGTGATGAAGTCGGCTGGTAGGATAAATTTGTTGATGGTGATCAGCACGTCCTTCACCTTCCCCTCTGGACGCACTAGAGATCTATCTGCAAGTTGGAGAGTCATGGTTGTGGGCGCAAGTTGTCCCACATTCAGCTGCTTAAAGATCGGAAAAGGCATCAAGTTGATGCTGGCTCTAGGGTCACACAATGCTTGCCCAATATACAGTCCTCCAATAGAGCAAGGTATAGTAAAGCTCCCAGGATTGCTCATCTTCGGTGGAATTATTGATTTTGAACTTTGTGTTAAAGCCACCGTGGCAAACTTACCAGTGCCCATCTTCTTAGTTACCATATCCTTCAAAAACTTTGCGTAAGCAGGCATCTCCTCAATCGCTTCACTGAACGGAATATTAATATGTAATTGTTTTAACATAGTCAGGAAGCATTGGTACTGTACCTCATCATTCTTTTTCTTTTCGAGTCTCTATGGGAAAGGTGGTAACTGCATTCTCACGGTCCCCTTCTCTGTCGACTTTGAGGTGGACGCAACTTCTGGCTCTATTGCTTCTTTTGCTCATTTTTCTTCTTCTTGAGTTACTGTAATCTCAGGGTCCAATGCAATGGGAGCAATCCGGCTAGGCTTCTGTCTTTCTCCTTCCACAGTTTTTCCACTTCGCAATGTCACTACTTGACATTGCTTTTTACCTGATCCCCCTGGGTTGCGCGGGAGTTCTGTTGAACTTGGCAAGACCCCTTGCGGTCTGTTCTTTAGCTCGCTCGCAATCTGGCTCATCTGTAATTCTAGATTACAGATGGACGTCGCCTAACTTTGAAGCACAGTTTCATTTTTCTCGATATACTACTTCAATAAGCTTTCCAAGGAGGATGATTGCGGCAGTTGCGAGCTACTGGCTTGATTGCTTGTCTAACCGTTATTTCGCGGGAAGAATCCAGATGGCCCTTCTTTCTGTGCCACAGATTGGAAATTCTGCTGCTGATTCTTCCATGCAAAATTGGGGTGGTTTCTCCACCCGGGGTTGTAGGTATTAGAAAATGGATTATTTTTCACAAAGTAAATAGACTGTGGATTCTGTGGGCATTCTTCCATTACATGTCCATCACCGCAAGTCGCACACCTTATGGTGTTTTGATTAATTGTGTTTACTTACCCACTTTACGGTGTTGGGCTGTTGATCGCGATTCCTTGAATTAGGTTCATCATTGTGGTCATCTTATTCTATAGCGAAGCAATAGCACCATTACTTGCATCGTTATCCTTGATTCCCAGTCTCTGATCACTCTCTCTCCAATCCTCGTGGTTTTTAAAGATGTGATCCAAGATGTTCTTAGCCTCGTCATACGTTTTGTCTAGCAGGCAGCCAGCAGCTGTCGCATTGGCAGCAGTCTGCGAAGCGGGATTTAAACCATGATAAAAGATTTCCATCTGAAGGCAGTCTGGCAATCCATTGTGTGGACAGTCCCTGACCAACCTCTTAAACCTCGCCCAGGTATCGCTGAGCGATTCGTACATGTCTTGTTCAAAATTGGTGATTAGTTTCCTTCCTCTAGCATTCTCAATAGGTGGAAAATATTTTTTCATGAACTTCTCTACGACCTGTTCCCATGAAGTGATCTCTCCTAGCTCGAGGGAATACACCCATTTTCTTGCCTGATCACGCAAAGAAAATGGAAACAAAGTTAGTCGAACTTCTTCGGCAAGAGATGTTCTGGAACACAAAATTGTCGCAGATTTCTATAAAACTACGGAGGTGGGCATGCGGGTCCTCGCCATGCTGTCCTTTGAATTGTCCTGCAGTCTGGATCATCTGCAGTATCACCGGTTTCATTTTAAATCTGCTTCCGTCAAGGGCAGGCCTCATGATTCCTGGAGGGAAATCATAGAGGTTTGGCGATGCATAGTCCCTAATGGGTCTATTACGATCATTTGCCAGTAGGATTGGATTCGCCATGATGTTTTTTCGTTTGGTGCTCCGTTTCCAGGCTGCTCTGCCATATCTTCTTTATCTGACTGTTGTGGTTGGTGGCTATTTCTTATTCTCCGTGTGAAGTTCCTCTCAATCTCCAGGTCGTAATTCACCAAAGATTGAGAGTCTGCAAAGAAATCATAAAAGTTACTGTTAGCACACTGATTTGCCAAAGTCCCTAGCAACGGTACTAAAAGCTTGATACGTTATTTTATGAGGTGGAATTATGGATGAAATACGATGATGAAAATGCATTGAGCACTCAAGTTTTCTCAGTGGAATCCAAGTGTAAACCCCACTGAGTTTCCTGGTAAGTCCAGGGTCGAACTCAAAGACTTAGGAAAACAATATGCGGTGGTACTTTCTCAGAAGACTTTGCGGTAACCAAATAAATCAAGTAATTGTTGGGAATGTTGTTTGCGGTAATAAAAATAAACAAATGCGGCAGAGTTTAAAAAAGATTTGATAAAATAGAAGATGCGATGAGTATGCGGTGAACAGGTTGAGAAAGGTTTCGGCTAACACTTCCTAGGATGTGTTCATGTTATGCGATCATAGATAAAATGCGATGATGACAATGCAAGAAGAGAATAAAGAGCCTGGTAGCAATCTCTTGCTTCCCAGGCTTTTACACTGTCTTTTCTACTTGTGTTCAAAAGATAATCTCGCTCTCGCGAGAGTCGGCTCGCTCTCTGCTTTCTATGCCTCTGGGTTCTCTCTCAAGTTACCCTGAGCAATCTTCCAGCGTCTCGGATCTTCTCTTGCTCTGCCTTAAAATAAAAAGGAAAACTATGGACAAGGCTAAATTATGGAGAAATTTATCTAAGTATCCGAACTCTTTTTCTGAAGAATTCCCTCGGTATTTATAGAGCTTCGGGGTGAAAGGCGGCTTCTTTCTTATGATTGCACAGATGGGATGGCTTTAATTCTCTGACTGATGTGCCGAATATTTGTCGCCGAAAACCTGAGTGTACTTGTTATCGTTAGCGGCTTGTCAACTTAATTCGGATTCGACTGTCATCAGCTTTCTGTCCCATCGTGATTAATTATGCCTTTAACCTAGATGCGCCCACCAAGTTGCATCGACTTTATGCAGCAATCCTTCTTGAGAAGATGCTTGCAAGCACAAATCACCCAAAGTCTTGCGGTAATGCTGCGCTCGACCGATGATTTCTTGTGATCACGCTTGTCGCCTTGCGTCAATGCATATTCTGTATAAAAATACAAAACTTAGTTGTTTTTATGCGATGAACGCATGTGACTGTAATGTTAGAAACTTAATGCTTTTTGGACGCAATCTAACATATTTTATCAATGCAAACCTTCATTATTTACTAACTTAGCAATGTAATAACGTGCATTTCTGCCCGTTATCACCTACACTAGAGAGTAAACACTTTACTCAATCGTTTAGCAACGTTGTGTGAGCATAAACGATTGTTTAGCAACGATCGTGTACCTTTGACTATGTGATGAAGCATGAAGGCACGCGATTGTGCAACACAAGCCTTAAGCAATCAACTACACGATAACGATGCAGTGAATCACAATCGTCTAAACGATCGGTGAGCAAGCATCAAGATATCGTATACCGGGTGATCGTGTAGTCAGTGACTATAAGATGAAGCATGCTAACTACACGATCGTTTAGTGCGCGCATCTTTTATTAAACGATGAGCATCAAATGCTCTACGCGATCATTTACCTCCAACGTCTACACGATCGAGCAACCAACGCTACGCGATAGAGTAAACGCTTTACCCCATCGTTTAGCATTAGCTAAACAATTGTTTAGTAAATACTACACGATCGCGCAAAACTTTTCTACACAATCGTTTAGCCAACACTCAACGATCGTTTACCTTAGGCTACACGATACGACTAACCCTTGGTCTTCTTCCTCGATGAGAATGCATCTCCATGCTTTGAAACTTCATCACAAACGACTCAAACAACTTCAATCACCTTGAATATTGACTCGATTGCTTGTTAATTATGCCAAAAAAATGTAGAGGCCCTTAGAAATTAACACTATGTAAACTTAAAGAAAGCTTTAAATAGAGGCAATTAACCCGTAAACATTCATCAACACATCCACAAACACATTTAACGCTTAAACGCAATGCAAAAAAACTTAAAACCCACCACGACTATAAAAGAAGTTCAAAACAGAAACGGGATTTAGAATATCAGAAAACCTGGCTTTGATACCAATTGAAGGAAATCAAACATGAAGATTTCCATGAGCAGTGGAAGGGATCGTTCTAAATTCCATTTGAATTGAACATAAACAATTACAGTCTAAAAACGGAAATTAATAGGTCAAGCACAACAAGAAATTACAGCATGTTAAACAATGACACAAGGGATAAAGGATGCATACCTTTGAAGAACCATTCTTCACGAATCCCTCGATCAATCTACAAGTGTCCAAGATCAGCACACTTGAACGCAACGACCGTATAGCCAACGAACATGAATACAACGAACGGCCAATAGCTCCTCGAACCTAATCGAGTCTAACTTGATCCACGAACGGAGTGAGGACACCACCACAATGGGTACCTTGGTATTCTCGGTGTGTGAATCTAGAAGTTGTGGGCTATGTCTGATCTTGGCTTGAGGAAGAGGCTGGAGGTCTACGATCGAGTAGACGATTGAGTAAGTGGGAAATAAGACGTTGTCTATCGTATAGACGATGTGCTCGATCGTTTAGTAAATGAAGCCTATCACATAAACTTCTACTACTCGATCCTGTAACAATGATCAAAAGGTCAACGATCGTATTGTCAACTCTTAAACGATCATTTAGTCTCTGAACGCTATTACTTAGTGAAACTCCTTCACTTGATAGCTTATCCGTGAGTATTTTCGAATGAAGTAACTTCTAATTTTAGGAAAAAAAATTTCTTTTTATATCACAGTTACCATAAAACCACCAATAACCTCTCACTCAATCGGTTATTAGAGAAAAAGAAATTAATTATGATATAATTAATATATTATAAATAAATATGATAATCAACTTACCATTTTCTATTCATAACCTATAGTTTTAATATTTCATCTTATGAAACATATAAACCATAGTTTTTTTTTTTTTATGGTACTTAATGTAAATCATATTTACATTGATTCCTCCACTTGATGTATCTCATACATCACACCAATCATATCATATATAATTGAATTTCCTCTTGTTAATTTGAACACTTCAAATCAACCCAAAATCTTATTCTCAACTTGAATCCATTGAGCTACCAAAGAGACCTTATGGACCTGTAGCTTGAAGCTCCAACGGTACGTGAATAACTGACTAAACTCTTTAGTCACGAGATCCACCATCCGTGAACTGTCAGGCACTTCACTAAAGATCGACAGCTACACTCTTCACACTACAGATATATTTCTGTGTCCATATCAACCAATCAACAGTGTTATAACCCTTCACAGATCGCTCGTAAGTACAGCTAGGCCAATTTACCATTTTGTCGTATAGTTACATCTAACTCCTTAAGTACCACTGATTCCTCTAATGAACAATAATTCATAGTCCTACTATGACTGGGTCCTCTCTTCTAAAGAGAGAGTGTGGCCACTATGTTTAAGACCCAGACTCAGCCCTTAAGGGAGCAATCTATCTACTTACCCCTGCTTCAGGGAATGAGGGAATTCCATCTTGTGTAACTGAGTTCCCAGCTCCCCAATCAAAAAAATCCTAAAAAAGGTAAGCTTGTTGAGTTGGCAATCTAGCCACTCTCACCATACTAATCAAAAGACCACCCTCATAGGAAGGAGTTCCCAAAACACTCAGGATTAAGGTCATGTCACCTATGGTCGTTTTAGTGAGATGTAAGTCACAATTATCAATGGCGTTATATAAAGAGACTAATCATCTCATGGTCTAATCTTATACAAACTCTTTGTATAGGACACTCTCACTGGCATGTCTCCATATGAATGGTTAGAATCAGACCATATGTAGTAGTTCACAACACTTGTAAACCTCTACAAAGCGGGCCATATCTGTAGTGTCATCAGGATAAGGTATCCCTTCTTTATCCTTATACTACAGACCTTTAGGTTATTACTTAAGGCATGATCCAATTGTATATCTCATATACATGCTTAAGTTTGCATACAATAACCATGGATCTTTGTTTATTGGATATGATTAAATGCAAATAAAATAACTCTTATTTTATTAATAACAATGTGTACAATGTTGACAACCTACGAGACTCCGAGAGAATTAGGACACCAATCCCAACATATCCGAGGATATTTCATGTAATTTAAATAAGTATGTAGAGACATACAAGTGGATCTTGTTTAAATAATAACCTAAATGGTTTGTAGTAGATGGATAAGACTGGGTACCTTATCCTGGTGACACTACGGAGAAGGCCCGCTTTGTAGGTGTTACAAGTGTTGTAAAGTGCTTCAAATGATCTAATCCTAATCATTCATGTGGAAACATATGAGCTAGAGTATCCTATACAAAAAGTTTGTATAAGACCGAACCACGAAATGATTAGTCTCTTTATATAACGTCGTTAATAATAGAGACTTACATTTTACTAGGATGACCATAGGTGACATGACCTGAATCCTAATTGAGTTGTGGACTCCTGCTCATGAAGGAAGTCCTTTGATTTGTATAGGTGAGAGTGGCCAAATTTCCACCTCAACAAGTCTACCATTTTGGGGATTCGTCTGTCTGGGAAGCTGGGAACAGAGCTATACAAGACAGAATTCACTCATTCCTAGATGCAAGGGCAAGTAGATAAATTGCTCCCTTAAGGGCTGATTCTGGGTCTTGAACATAGTAGCTACACCCTCTCTTGGGCTGAGAGGGACTTGGTCATAGTGGGATTATGACTTATTGTTCACTAGGGATCAATGTTACTTAAGGAGTTAGATGTAACTACAAGAGCAAAACGATATTTTAGCCTAGCTATACTTACGAGCAATTTGTGAAGGGTCATCACACTGTTGATTGGTTATATCCAATGGACACAGAAATTTATCTATAGTGCGAAAAGTGCAACTGTCGATCTTTAGTAGAGTGATTTTCAGTTAATAAATGTTGGGTAATTTAATTAAAGAGTTTAATTTATTATCCGAGTACAGTTGGGGCTTCAATCTACAAGTCTATAAGGTCCCCACTGTAGTTCAATAAGGATTTAATCTTTGGATTAATTTGAAGTGTTTAAATTAATTGAAGGAATTAATTATATATGATATAATTAATTATAATGTATTTAATATATTATATATGTGAGGAATTTGAATATGATTTAAATACTAATTATGAATGAGATTCATGTAATTAAATATAAATATGATTTATATTGAGAGAAATAAAATATTTGGATATGATCCAAATATCATATGGATGAGATTCATATAAGTGGATTTAGTATAAATATGATTTATATTAAATGCCATGTATAGTTAAGAGAGAATAAAATCTATAGTTTATGTTGTATTTGATGCAAGATAAAACTATAGGCTATATGTTATATTTGATATAACATACAATGTATATATATAATAAAGTAATTGTTAAATATATATCAATATTATTTATTTATTTGAAATTAATAAAAAAAAAAAAGGAAGGAGTTATAACTTCCTCCCCACATTTTCTCAAGAAAACTAACGTGTGATTAAAGAAGTTGAAAGGATCATCTTCTTCCTCAATTTTATCACAGAGAAGAAGTGTTCTCTCCAAGAGAAAGTTCTCTGTAGAAACATCCTTCTCATCCTCTCCATCTTTTTCCCTTTTCCATGGATTCAAGCAAAGCCCACAACTCTTGCTTTAATCCTTTAATTCCAAAGAGAATACAGAGGGTTCTCGAGTAGTGGTGTTCGTGCGTGAAGAAGGAGATCCGTGAGGAAGGAGTTCCATTCATGACTTGTACGAGGGATTCTTGAAGAAAGAGTTCTTCAAAGATAAGGGTTTCTGAAACTCTTTGTATTTGTTTTTTAAGCATGCTGTAATTTTAAGTAAATGCATATCTGCTTGTTGTTTTACTGTAAAACTTTATGTTCAATAAAAATGGAATTTGGAACGATCTTTGCTTTCGCTCAAAGGATTTTTTTCTGAAAATTTCCTTCAATTAATTGACGTGCTTTCCCGACAATGGCACCATTTTTTGACAAGTCCAAAACTTACGTCGTTAATAAGCTTCAAACATGATCAAAAGAAAATTTGTATACACTGAACTACTCCTATTACTATTAAAATGTAGTAACAGTGGTAAGTGCAAGGTCAAACAACAGAGAAGCGTTGAATTCATTTCTTTTAAATTAAAATTGACCTTGGAAAAACATTAAAAATGGGATTTGATTTTTAGTTGTAATTTGAATAAAATGCAAGAAATATAAATTGCTATGGATAAATGAAATGGTAATTGGTTCATCTAATTCTTAGATCAAGTAGCAATTCAATATAATTTAAATCATTATTTTCCATCAAAGGATCATGTCTTCGAATTATGTATGCATAGCTACCCAATTGATGTGAATTAACTAATATTTATAAAGGCCGACAATCAATTAATTCTAAAACAATCAAGCATCCTAATTCATAATTAAGGCTGGAAAGACCATACCCTAACTAACCTACATGCTCCTAGATACAATTGGGTCCTTAGCGGCCATAAAAAACTAGAAACACATGCATTAAGATTTATGATTCAACTATGTTGATTAAGTGTCATGAAAAGCCTTTTTCAAACAATCAATTTATTCTTTAAATCTGAATTAAACATGTGATGCAGAGATTCAAGGTCAGCCTATACAACTAAGCATGCTCATCTAATCGATGCTACAATGGGTAAACTCAAAGCATGGACGATTACAAGGATATGTGCAAGCTTGAATTTAACTAGCGAAGATAAGCAATTATGATAGGGGCATCAATCCAACACACAAAAGCAAAACAAAATCAAGCAAGATTCAAAGAAAACACAATTTTAAATTAAAACACAAAGCTAGATAGAAAACTCATTGAATTACACAAATTGTTCGATCCAAGAACTAAATAGAGAATTACCTCATCAATTTATAGACAAACCAACGAGATATGTCCAAATACACGTTCATAATCCGAAATAAAATGAAAAACTATCCTAATGATACTGAAAACATAAAGGTAAAGGAAGAAGTTTCGGCCTCTCCTCGGCCTCCATTGAGAATCAATACAATTTTCAGTATAAATTGACCTAAAATCGAAGGAGATTATTTATAGAAAATAGGACAATGCTGCAACGCTAGAACTAGCATTGCAATGTTGATGCAGTTGATTAAAAGCATCAGGCGAAGAAGTCCAACGTTGCACTAACGCTCACTTATGTGTTCACGAGGCTCTCCATCTGTCAAAGCTCATAGGGTTGCAACGCTGATGGGTAGCATTGCAACACTTCCCATTCTGTTTTACAATGTTGGGTGAGCGTCAGGCCAACCCAACCTACGAGCGTTGTAATGCTGAAGCAGGGACATTTTAGTCTCTTTGACTCATTTGAAGCCTAAATGCTCAAATCACCTCCAAATTGCTTCAAATTAATCCCGATCAGCTCCAAATTGCGAATTCTACCTCTTGGTTCCTCAGTACCTACAAAATAGGAAAATAAACACGTAAAATCCGTAACGAGCTCGAATTAAGCGAGGAATAATAGCTCTTTATGAGAGCTATCAGGTTACCAACCCAACCAACCCAAATTTTTGGATTGGTCCAAAAAACACCCTCAACCAAATCCAACCCAACCCATGTACACCTCTAATAGAAAGAATAATATTGAGTATATTTATCTACTGTCTCATATAAAAAACGTATACTAGAAGAGTTATCTGCTTTATCTTCTAGATTATATTATACTCATATATGAGTAATTGAAACATATGCAACAATGAACATGAAGTTCATGAATCCAGACATATTTATAAATTTGTATGACATATTAGGTCATTGAAGGTTTATAATGATGAGAAGAATTATTGAGAACTCAAGTGGACATCCATTGAAAAGCTAGAAGATTCTTCAATCTAATGATTTATCATGTGATGTATGCTCTCAAGGAAAATTATCCATTAGGCCATCAATAGTAAAAGAAGAGACTGAATCACCTGCATTTTTAGAACAAAATCATGGTGATATATGTGAACCTATTATCCCATCAAATGGACTATTTAGATATCTTATGGTATTAATAGGCGCATCCAGTAGATGGTCACACGTTGCTTATTATCAAGTCGAAATCTTGCATTTATAAGATTACTTGTTCAAATAATTAAGCTAAGAGTACAATTTCCTGATTGTACAATTAAAACCATTTGTCTTGATAATACTGGTGAATTTACATCCCAAGCTTTTGATAATTATTGTATGTCAATTGAGATAAGTGTTGAACATCCTGTAGCTCATGTTCATACACAAAATAGTTTAGCAGAATCATTCATAAAACATTTGCAGTTAATTGCTAGACTATTGCTTTTGCGAGCTAAGCTTCTTTCATCTGTATGAGAACATGTTACTTTGCATGCAGCGTTACTTGTATGCATTAGGCCAGTAACTTATCATAAGTAGTCATCATTACAATTAGCTTATGGCCATGAGCCAAATATTTCCCATCTAAGAATTTTTAGATATGTAGTATATGTTCCAATTTCTAGAACAACGTACTAAGATGGGTCCTTAAATGAGGTTAGGAATTTATGTTGGATATGATTCCTCATCAGTTATTAAATATCTTGAACCCTTTACGGGTAATGTATTTACTGCACGATTTGCTTACTGCCATTTTAATGAGACAAGTTTTCCAATATTAGGGGGATGAATTAAGAAGTTGGAAAAAGAGACTACATGGAATATATCGTTATTGTCTCATTTAGATCCCTGTACAGATCATTGTGAACTTGAAGTTTAAAAGATAATTCATTTGCAAAATATAGAAAATCAGTTACCAGATGCTTTTATAAATGCAAAGAAAGTAAACTAAATCACATATACCAGCTGTAAATGTTCCATCGAAAATTAATATCCTAACACAGGAAGTTGTCACTGGGGACACGCTAGAAGCATGGTAGACCAGTGGGTTCCCATACCCATGAAGAAATTCATGACATGACTAATGAAGAAGATGGAATACATAAAGATAATAATTATATTTCAATAAACTATGTCATGACAGGAAAAAGATGGAACCGAACTTATGTAGTTATTGACAACATTTTTGCATATAATGTTGCTCTTGATATTATTTCTGAGAATTCTGAAACAAAATCTGTTGAAGAATGTCGACATATAAAAGATAGTTACAATGGAAAGAAGTAATCGAGACAGAATTAAACTCACAAAACGTTAGGTTTTTGGACCAGTAATTCGAACACCAGAAGGTGTCAAACCTGTGGGATACAAATGGCCATTTTTTTAGTAAAGAAATGAAAATAATGAGCTCATAAGATATAAAGAAAGACTAGTTGCATAAGGTTTTACACAAATACCTGGTATGGATTATGAGAAGACGTATTCTCCAGTGGTGGATGCAATTATATTATAATTGATCTAACTGTGAATGAAAATCTGGACATGCATCTTATGGATGTAGTCACAACATATTTATATGGAACTTTTAATAATGATATTTATATGAGAATCCCCGAAGGATTTAAAATACCTAAAACATATAAATCTGATTCATGAAAATTATATTCAACAAAGTTATAAAGATCATTATATGGATTGAAACAACCAGGACGAATGTGCTACAATTGTTTGAGTAGATATTTGTTGAAAGAAAGATATCAAAATAATATTAGATTAATCCAATATGTCCATGTGTTTTTATAAAAATCATAGTCATAATTTGATATATAACTGTATATGTTGACGATTTAAATATAACTGGGACTCCTGAAGAGTTTCAGATAATAGAATATCTTAAGAAATAATTTTAGATGAAAGATCTCGGAAAAATTATTTTTTTCTTTGGCTTACAAATTGAGCATTTAGTAGATGGAATATATATTCATCAGTCAACTTATACAGGAAAAATTTTGAAAAAGTTATATATGAAAAAAGCCCATCCATTGAACATTCGAATGGAAGTTCATTCACTAGATGTGAAGAAAGATATATTTCGACCTTAAGATGACAATGAAGAACTTCTTGGTCCTGAAGTACCATATCTTAGTGCAATTGGTGCACTTATATAATTTACTAATTATACAAGACCAGAATTTGCATTTTTAGTAAATTTATTAGCAAGATATAGTTCTTCTCCAACAAAAATACATTGAAACATAATTAAGCATATACTCCTTATCTGGTGGCGAAAAATTAGAAGTCAATTTTAATCGACAACCAAAATCCCATGGATGCGGTATGCGATGCATGTTCCTAAGATATGTGTTGATAGTCATGCGTCGATGGTCATGCGTTGGACTAATAATGCGTTAATGAATGTATGCGATGACCATGCGTCCTGCCACAAGTTTTCTTGCACTCACGCCAAGTATAACGCGAACGCAAGTTTCTCGGGTAATTAGAGGTCAAACACAGGGACTTGTAGCTATATGTATGCGGTGATATGCATGCAGCGGTATAAATAAAAGAATGGAGGGGATGTTGTTAAGTTAATCCTACTCCTACTCCTATCTAACAGACAACGCAATGAGAATTTTCATGAAAGGTAGAGACACAACAAACCTTGACTTGAAATAAATATATGGGAAAATAGATAAAATGCGGAGATGTTTTCATTGCAACCCTTAGAAATGACCGCAAGGGCAACCCTAGTCAACGCAAGCCAATGTGATCATGCTACACTCATGCACGACAAATCATTTTCTAATGGAAATGCGGTGCTCCTAAGTCTAGGACACATGTGTTGAATGCAAAAGTGTCCATAAAGCTTATTCCTAAGTCTCTACTCTTTTCCTATGTGATGATGCAAAATGCACACAACGTTGCGGTGACCACACACAATCGTATCCTATAGGATGCATGCGATGGGTTAATAGCAAAAAGTGCTTATTCCTAAGCTCCTATCTCTTGTATTATGTGTTCTAATCTGACTCTCCCAAGCCTAGATTCTGACCTGACCTTCCCAAGCCTAGATCATGTCCATAGACTACCCTCCCAAGTATCCATAATGGACGAATGAAGCATCAATAATACAAGACAATCGCATGAACTTGGTTGACGCAAGATTGTTACTATCCTTAGAGAATAATGCATACATCGCTTAATGCGTCCAACCACTTACCCTCCCGGGCAGTTGATTGTTGCTGACTTCACTCATAGACAAGCAATGCGTTAGCCTATAGACATGCATTGCTACAGCTTCACACCAAGCAAATAAGATTACTCACACACTCGCGCAGTGTACACCTCTCGGTGGGTTGCTACATGCTTCATATCCCTAATCCACGTGACTAAGTATGCGATACCCAAGCAATCCCACTAAGTATTGTAATGAAAGTAAAGATGATAAGAAAAGAAGATGGAGATGAGGTCGAAGGAACAGAGAAATGCATTGAAAAAAAATTGTATTAATTCCTTAATTTCAAGATGTCATATAATACAATATGAGAAAAGAAAGGAAAAGGAAATGACTGGTTGGAAGCAAAGATTTGCTGCCAGCGGATGTACGTCAATGCTGTCGGTGGTGCCATGGATGGGCGGAGAAACTGGCTCTCTCGAGATCTAGCTCCGGTCGAAGGCTCTGGTCGTCACTCAGAATGGATGAAGGAGGTGAAGAACTCTTAGCCATCTTCTCACGCGTTTGTCTGGATCGCGGGGAAAATCCCCGGATCACAAGGATCCTCCCCAGATAACATGAATTTCTGCTCATCGGCTTCTATTTATAGAGCTTGGGTCACCGACAGCATTAATTGGACTGCTCTGAGTCTGACGTTCGGCATGTTAATCCTTTCTGAACCTCTGCCACTAACGGCGTGGTAGGTGAAATGTCAACATCATCTTTTGGTTTTTCTCGAGGTAGATGCGTTGATGCATTCATTCCACCTACCTTGCGTTGATCCCATTAGAATGTGTTGTCGCGTAGCCACAATCATTCAATGAGCGCATTCGCTTAATACCACAACTCTACATGATGACCGCAATCGCTTGACGAGCACAAATCCCATGCGATGGACGCATACGACTGATTACGGCAACATCCATGTGTTGATCGATGCGTTTGCCCTTGCGATGGAGTGTTTCTCCGCATGCGGTCGTCTACGCGATGGTCCGGTTTCCGCGTTTGTGTCCATTTCCTGTATTAGCTACAAAAATAGAACATTGAACGCATAATTAATGCAAAATAACGGGTTAGCTGAGATTCGACATGTTGATCGACGCAAACTCTTTTTCTCGTGAATTCCTAACATGATTGCCGCATATTCTACCTAACAACCTTCATAATTCTAAGTAAAAGGCCTAGGATGATATGCATTTCTGCATGTCATCATTATCTTCGAGGAACGATCGACATGGGTTTGTTTTATTCAAATAAATCAAATTTTGATCTAGTTGGTTATGCAGATTCTAGATATTATCTAATCCAAAAGCTAGATCTGAAACAGGTTATTTGTTCACATGTGGAGAAGCTGCTATATCATGGCAATCGATGAAACAAACCATAACAACCACTTCCTTAAATCATGCTAAAATTCTTGCAATTCACGAGGCTAGTAGATAATGTGTATGTCTGAAATCAATGACTCAACTCACTTGTGGAACATGTGGTTTGTCTTCTAGTAAAAATGTTCCAACGATATTATACGAAGACATCACAACATGCATATCACAAACCAAATGAAATTATATTAAAGGAGATAGAACAAAATATATTTTACCAAAACTTTTTTACACTCGTGATCTTGAAGAAAATGGTGACATCGTTATACAACAAATCTGTTCGAAAGATAACCTGGCAAACTTATTTACAAAGA
This sequence comes from Benincasa hispida, assembly GCF_027475165.1. NCBI lineage: Eukaryota > Viridiplantae > Streptophyta > Magnoliopsida > Cucurbitales > Cucurbitaceae > Benincasa > Benincasa hispida. Next base: position 571,095 of record NC_143489.1, on the reverse strand, counting down.
CACTCCCTACCGCAACTTTTGAAAAGCTAGTGCACAACATTGGAATGTGGCAACTCAGAGATCTCAAGTGATGTTTTCATGAGGGGGAGTAAATATACTTTTTAAGAGTATCAGATTATATGAAATATGTACACTTTTTCCTTTATTTTTTTCTAGTGGGTTTTTCCTGATAAGGTTTTAGCGAGGCATATTTCATATATAATGAGCATCTAAGGGAGAGTATTATAAATATGTTAAATTAGGTGTAATGTAGACGCCCGTTATTAGTGTCCATTGGCCATGTGTCGCTTATTCATCACTCTATATGTTGTCCATGTGTCTCAAGATTACACACTATTAGTGTCCATGTAATCCACCTCTTACTTGCCAAATTGCCTATAAATCGAGGCATTTAGTCGGTTTTGGAACGCATACATTGGGCAAAGTCCATGAAAATTGGAAAAAGTTAAGAATTTAGAGAAATTTCTTATTTTAAATTTTGTTAATTTATTTTATTTTGTTTATTTATGTTTAATTTATTTTAATATTTATTTATTTTATTATTATATTATATTATATATTTTTTAATATTATATTTTATTGGTATCCGTGTTCCCGTTGTGCTCCTCAAAGTTCACAACAGAAATACCATTTAATTTTTAATTTTAAGCTTTTTCAAAATCATGCTCCTCACACTTTGGTTGTTGTATTTTTTAAATCTTAATTAAATTCTAAAAATAAAAACTACATTTCATAAATTCTATTTTTTATTAATTTTCAAAATAATGACTTGGAAGGACAGACATTAGATCACATAAATTAAAAATGAGTATAAAATGTAGATATTTGATGAAAATTTGATATCTTAATTGAAATTGGGTTTGTGTTGTTTCTTCAACATTGGTGCTTGGACTATCCAATCAGAAAATATTTTACACCAAGCAAAATGTGCCATCATTACGGGATTGTAGAGTTGTCATATGTTTTTTTTTTCTCCTTTCGTTCTTCTTCTCGTGTCCAACAACCACAAGGAAGAATGATTGAACTATCAAATTTTGAAATAATAATAATAATAATAAAAGATTTGTTGGTGTTGGTGGTCTTTTGCTTCAACTTCCGATGCATGGTTGGTAAGATAAAAAAAAATGTGTTGTCCACCAAAACATATGCTACCTATAACAACGAGCTTGAAGAGTCTTCCTATTTCTTGTTACTCTTCTTTTATACAAGAATTTCAATAATATAAATTTGGTCAATGCAACAACACTATATAGTTGTTAATAGTCTCTCTATATACCTTTCTTTTGATTAAATTTATTAAATATTATTTTTAAACATAAATTATTAACGAAGTTACTTGATATAACCTTTTTGGAATTTTATGAGTCAAGTAATTATATATCTAACTAATGCATGATTGTTGTTGTAGTATAGTGGTGAGTATTCCTGTATGTCACGCGGGTGACCTTGATTCGATCCCCGGCAACGACATCATGTTTTTAACTCATGGGTAACCAAAACAACGTTACGAACTTGGTTAAACCATACCAAATATTGTAAATTTCAATTATGCCCCAATAACTACAAGCCTTATTTTTTAATCTTCAATTTTGACAGTATTTTCAATTTCGTCCCAATAACAAAATAGGGAAAAAAAGAAGCAAAGAAGTTCATTCTTTATTAGTTGTGTATTTCAAAGACATTTCAATTACCACTATTTATAGAATTTATAAGATATAAAAAGATAAAGATACAAAGAAGATAGAGGAAAAGATAATTAAAGATATGTAATATATGAACATTTATACATAATTAAGATATTTATAACAATTTGTAATTGTTATTTTACAATATTGAGAATCGATCTTAATTAAAATATGGATTATCAGTATAGATAGTCTTCTGTTTCTTCAACTTTGGTGCTTGGTCTGGTAGGTAAGAAAATATGTTCACTAAACAAATGTCACATTGTTGTGGACTTATAAAATCATCACCTTTCTCCCTCTTGGGTTCAATAATTGCAAAAATGAATTAAATACACGTTTCTTTTAATGCTTCAAAACAACACTATATATATACTAATAGTTTCTCCATGAAAATTTCTTTTAAATACCATTTGATAAACATTTTAAAAAATAATGTTTTCTCGAAATTGCTCGACTGTACCTTCTTGGAAGTACGATAACTTTTAATAATAAAATTAGATCTTTAAGACGAGCTTTTGGTTTCAAAATAGTCGTTGTAGTATAGTGGTAAGTATTCCCGCCTGTCACGCGGGTGACCCGGGTTCGATCCCCGGCAACGGCGTTTCTTTTTTATTGTTTTTCAAAACTTTTTCCTAATGGTAAACGAAACACGTCGTCATGGACTTGGTTTCCTTCTGTTATTTATGATAGTTCTCTTCCACGGCCTCCGGCTTCAATTCTGATGATTTTGAGTTTCCATGTCGTTTCCGAAATCATACCCAACTCTATTGTAAATTTCAATTATGCCCCTCAAATTTTAGATATTGGATTTTTAAATTTATTTTAAACAAATATCTTAGAACTTTAAAATTATTAAAAATATATATGTTAAAATAAACCATGAAAATTAAGATGATGGTCGATGTGTAAAAAATTAAAAAGTACACAAGATTTATACAACAATGTGAGTTTTGTTTGAGGTCTATACATAATATAGAAGAAAGTTACCCTTTGTAAAAGTGCAACAAAAGCAAAGGTCAAAAAGAGGCTTAAAACACACTTCCATGATAGCAATACTCGAACCCTCGATTCTCGAAAAGTCATAAGTGAGAGGGGAGAAGGAAAGAGCACGAGACTAACCAAAGAGACGAGCAACTTGTACTAGTCGTAACAGTAATTAGTTTCAGCATTCTCATATGCTTCCTAGTCAGAAAAGGACTTATAGGTAAGTAACCTGTTTTCAGAAAATGGATTTTCTTTTAAAACTTTTGTTAAAAAATGTTTAGAACTAATATACTCCTGTATCTGGTTGCATTTTCTCCAAAATGTTTTTTTATATGATTTTGTTTGATTGACTCTATACTCAAAATGTCCCTAGTAATGTCAAATTATTATAAAAGAGGACTATTAACCAACAATGTGTATGCAAGTCAATATTTTGTTCATCTTTTCTTCTCACTTGTGAACTTGTAGTTGACAAGGACACTGGTGGGATCATGTCGATGGTATTTGGTGGACCATAGTGGGCGTCGACAATAGTCATGACGATAGTGTGAGAGTATTTTTTAATATTTTTTAAATGTTATGAAAATTTGAAAGTGATTCACGTTGAACACTGAAAATCATTTCTTAAATTTTTATAACAAGTGTTTAAAGAAAGATTTTATTCTTAAACTCAATTTTAAAGTTATGGATTGGTTGCCAAATATTACATATCTTGCTAAAATGATTTGTTTTTTTTTTAATTAAATATTTGAAAAGTCAATCCAAATACACTCGTAAAACATTAAGATTATTATCATTTATTTAATCTCAAAAGACATCGTTAAATCATTTACATAACAAACTGTTACACATTAGTTATTGCAGAAATTTTCATAAATGATGTCATGTATGTCTTTCAATTTATACATATTAGTCGATCATCAATATTCATCTTACTTTAAAGAAGACAAAAGAAACTATCCAATGGTATTTTAGGAATAAATTTCAAACTTCAATGATAAAAAGAAAACTTTATATATAAAAAAATGGAATAAGAAGAAAACTTTTCCAAGTTTAAGAAGAAATTTTTTCAAAGTCGACATGATTGAAACTTGGTTACATTTTTTTAAAAGTACTATTGAGTTTGAGGATATTTTATATAATTTTACATTAAAATAATACGTATCATTTTCACTAAAACCATGCGCACAACGTATTGTTGAATGAGAAATTTCGGTCAATTAAATTTCACCACATCACTACAATGAAAGCCCAAGCTTATTGTGGAAATTATAAATTGGATCAGGTCATGTGATTAAAATCGCTTAAACCCAAGTCTAGCCCAACTCAAGCCCATGACAGAAATTTATACTAGAGATAAGAATAGGCCCAAGCCCAAAATCATTTAGGCCCAAGCCCATGTAAGGCTCATGGAAATCCTCTACAAAGTAGATGTCTTACCCTCCATTTGGAGGAGGTTGGACGAATTGAAAACCAAAGGTCTTTGAAGATCTAAAGTTCCTGGTCTTCAGTTCTAAAGATTGAAGCTCTGAAGATCTGAAGAATATAACTCCTCTCAAGCTCTAAAGCTTTCAAATTCTAAAGATCTAAACTTTAAAGCTCTGAAGATCTAAAAACTATAACTTTTCTCAAGCTCTGAAGCTTTCAAATTCTGAAGATCTAAACTTTAAAGCTCTGAAGACCTCAAGAATATAACTTCTTGCAAGCTTTGAAGATCTGAAGAATATAACTCCTCTCAAGTTCTTGAGATTTGAATAATACAACTCCCTGCAAGCTCTATAGATTTGAAGAATATAATTCCTCCCAAGCTCTAAAGATCTAAAGAATACAACTCTTCTAAAGTTTCTAAAGTCATAGGTTCCAAAGGTCGATCTAAGCAGATCAATAAGCCAGAGACTGACCTAATCAGATCAACAAGCCCAAAGGTCGATCCTCCAAGAAGATCAACAAACTTAAAGACTGATCATCCAAGAAGATCAACAAGTTAGATGCCGGTCTAAATTATCACATAAGATCAATAAGCCCAAAGGTCGGTCATCCAAGAAGATCAACAAACTCAAAGACCGATCATCTAGGAAGATCAACAAGCCCAAAGATTAAATTTTATTATTTTTTGTAGAGAAAGCATCGATGTATTAGAGATTGTACTCACTATTAAAGAAATGAATACAAATAGAAAGTTCAAATTCCATGAATTAAATTTCTCATGTAATCTCGTATGAACAAATTGGCACGTTCGGTGGGACCATCTCTACCTCTCATCTCTCTCTCATCATCCAAATCAACAAATCAACAAATGGTACCAAAGAAAGTTGCATCCAAAACAGTACTACAAGTGGCTCTTATATGGAACCTGTCACCACGAGTCACTCAAAGGGGATCCTATGAGCAAGAAAAAGGCTCTGTCATCGTAGAGAAAATATGGGAACAGCTGATGAAATTTCCTAAAGACGAGATCGTCATTAGAGAAAATCCGTTGTTCAACAACTCTGCTCCTATTTTGGATCGACCAGAGAAAGAATCATACTTTGATGTAGTGTCTTTTATGATGGTTGACGTAATGACTAAGTCGGGCATCGCAAAGATGGAGAGGAAGATAAATCTATTAATGAAAGTTGTTGAAGAGTGAGATCATGAAATCGCTGCCCTAGGAGATCAAATACAAGCCCGAGAAACTATTGAGAAGAGTCAAGCTCCAACTATTAAAGCCAATGACAAAGGAAAGACTATCTTGTAAGAAAATTAGCCGCAAAAATCTACCTCGTGATGGAATGAACACATGCATAGCAGAAGAAATAACGGGTCTAAAGTACTCTAATTAGGTTAATTTCAAAGAATAAGCAAGCAATTAAATTAAGAATAAAGGGAAAGAAGATATACAACCTTTGTAGTCTCAAATCTTCTCCAAATCAACTCCAATCTCCTCACGAACAGTTTGTAAACTGCCAAGTGAGTCTTCCCGACTATTCTCCAACCTTAGAATGGGATGGTGGGATCCAGTGAGTGATTAATTTGGAGAGGAAAAAGGTTAAGAGTTTTGTGAAAAAATAGGTTTGAGATTATCAAATAATCTCATAAAAACCACTTGGCCAAGAGCTTTAAAATTCATAAAACTCTTCCTTTTAAAGGCCATTTCATGCAAAAACATGAAACTTTGAGTTTGATCAGAATTTAACACTAAAAAAATCTACTAACTCAAAGTGGGATTAGTGGGGCAAGTGTCTTCAATTGAAAACAATACTTAGCAATGCAAATGTTGGAATTTCCCACTAAAAAATGTTGGATCTTTCCATTAACTTAGTAAAAGATCAAAATTTGACTCTCAAAGTCCAAAGTTAACAATTTTGACTTTTTGACTTTTGAAGTCAAAAGTCAACATTTTGATTTTCATTGCATTTTTTACCTAGTCAACCGTTTTGACTTTTGATGCAGTTTTGATCTAGTTAACTATTTTGACTTTTATTGCAGTTTTGACCAATTCCATTTAATTTCAAAATTAATTCTAATAATTAATTTTAATTTTAAATTAATGTTAAATAATTAATTAAATAATTTAATTAATTTAATTTAATATTAAATTCAATGCTAATCTCAATATGAATCCCTATTCATAATCTTGGTATTTAAATCTTATTTAAATATCTCATATTTTCTCTCTCTTTATGTTTAATTCACAATTTGAACACTTCGAATTCGTTCATCACACCATTCTAAGGTTTAGTCTGATATGAGCTAGTAGGGGGATCTCATGGACCTACAAATCATGGGTTCCAACGATTCGAGATTAACCGGCTAAACTCTTTAACCTAATTAACCACCATTCGTTAACTACCGGATCATTCCACTAAAGTCCAGTAGTTGCACTCCCCTCACTGTAGATATATTTGAAGGAAATCAGACATGATTCTATAAACAGTGGAATGATCATTCCAAATTCCATTTAATATTAAACATACACAATTACATTCACCAAGTGGAAACTAACAGGTCATGCACAATACGAAATTACAACATGCTTTTAGATAATTAAGGGATAACAAATACATACCTTTGAAGACTCATTCTTCAAATTCCCTCGATCACGAACGCTCGATCAGTCTCCAAGATAGCAATAAACAAATGCTCGAACACAACAACTGCAATACAACACGATCAACAGCAAACACGAACCCAATGATCTCTAAGATTATGAACCCAATGAACGACCTCCAAAACCTTGATCTCAGTCGAGTTGAGTGAGGACACCACCACAATGGTTACCTTGGTATTCTCGGTGTGAGAATCTAGAAGTGTGGGTTCTATATGAACTTGGTTAGAGGAAGAGACCAGAGGAATAACAATCGTGTAGACGATTGAGCAAGTGAGAGATGAGAAGTGTCTATCATATAGAAGAATGCTCAATCGTGTAGAAGAAAGTAGCCTATCGTATAGACAATGCCCTGCGATCGTTTAGCTATGACCAGCTAGGTGAACTATCGTATAGTAACACTCTACGATCGTCTAGTCTCTCTACCAGCTATCGTTTAGTGAAACAATTCCACTTGACAACAATTCCGTGAGTACTTTTCGAATTAAGCAACTCTTCTAAATTTAGGAAAACATTTTTACTTTTATATCACGGTTACCATAAAACCACCAATAACCTCCCACTCAATTGATTATTAGAGAAAAAGAGAAAATTATCCAATAATTCATATTATTAAATATATATGATAACCAACTTACCATATTATATTTATACCTATAGTTTTAATATTTCATCCCATGAAACACATAAACCATAACTCTTTTTCTATTTTATGGTACTTAACGTAAATCTCATTTACATTAATCCTCCACTTGATGTATCTCATACATCATACTGATTATATCATATATAATCGAATTTCTTCTTGTCAATTTGAACATTTCAAATCAACCCAAAAAGTTTATTCTCAACTTGAATCCATTTAGCTACCAAGGGGACCTTATGGACCTGTAGCTTGAAGCTCTAACGGTACGTGAATAACTGACTAAACTTTTTAGTCACGGAATCCACCATCCGTTAATTGTCAGGCATTCCACTAAAGACATATTTTGTGTCCATATTTTACTAATCAATAGTGCAATAACCCTTCATAGATCACTCGTAAGTACAACTGGACATATTTACCGTCATGCCCCTGTAGTTACATCTAACTCCCTAAGTACCATTAATCCCTCTAATGAACATAAGTCATAGTCCTCTCTTCCAAAGAGAAGTTGTGGCCACTATGTTCAAGATCTGGAATCGACCTTTAAAGAAGTAATCTATCTACTTACCCCTGCTTTTGGGGAAGGAGGGAATTTCATCTTGTGTAACTGAGTTCCTAGCTCCCAAATTAGACAAATTCTAAAAAGGTAAGCATGTTGAGTTGGCAATCTAGCCACTCCCACCCATACTAATCAAAGGATCGCTCTCAAAGGCAGGAGTTCCCAAAACACTCAAGATAAATTTCATGTCATCTATGGTCATTTAGGTGAGATGTAAGTCTCAAGTATCAACGACGTTATATAAAGAGGCTAGTCATCTCGTGGTCCAGTCTTATACAAACTCTTTGTATAGGACACTCCCACTTGCATGTCTCCACATGAGTGGCCAGGATCTACCATCTGTAGTAGTTTACTATACTTGCAAACCTTTACAAAGCGAACCGTATCCGTAGTGTCACAAGGATCAGGTATCCCTCCTTAATCCTTAGAATACAGACCTTTTTAGGTTATCACTTAAGGCATGATCCACTTGTATATCTCATATACGTACTTAAGTTTACATACAATAACCATGGAGCTTTGTTTATTGGACATGAGTAAATGCCAAATAAAATAACTCTTATTTTATTCATAACAATGTGTACAGTTTACAAACTATGAGACTCTGGGAGAATTAGGACACTAATCCCAACAATATTGTGTCCATTCGATATAACCATGATTAGTAAGTTAGCCCTTCACAAGTTATTCGTAATAACGGCTAGGTCAAAAGTTGTTTTACCTCTGAGATTACATCTTGCTCCTTAAGTCCCATCGATCCTCTAATGAACAATTGGTTTGTGATTCAAGCAACAAACCAAGTCCCTCTCAGGCAAATGAAAGGGTGAGCCCCTTGTTCAAGATCTGGAGTCAGCGCTTAAGGGAATAACCTCTCTATTATCCCTAAAAGCAGGTAGGAGTGAATTCTATCTTGCACCCTATGTCCCCAGCCATCTACCTGGTCTTACCCCTGAAATGGGAGGCTTATTGAGCCGATGCTCTTGAGCCAACCCTCACCCATGCAAATCTAAAGATAATCCCAAATAAACAGGAGTTCATAGTTAGCTCAGTATTAAGGTCAAGTTACTTAGGTCATGGCTTTGAAATAGTCAGTCTTCAATAGTAAACAACGTTATAAAGTAAGAATGACTTATATCTTGGTCCGATCTTATGCAAACTCATTGCATAGGACGCTCTCGTTCCTCATATCACTACATGAACGAATCAGGATCACCTCGTTTGTAGCACTTTACAACAAATTGTAACAACTACAGAGTGAACCCTTTCCGATAGTGTTATCAGAATAAGGCACCCAACCTTATTCATATACTATGACCGTTTTGGCTATTTACTCGAACTTCATCCATCTTTATTCATATAATATCCATGGATCGTTAATTTATTGGAGTTAGGTTCTTTCTAAAATGAAATGAGTAATTCATATATTCAATAACAACTTTATTGAATAAGCCTCAATAACATCTTTATTGATAACAAAATAAGTTTATTGTTTACAAACCACGAGTTTTAGGACATAAAACCTAACAAACTTCCACTTGGATAAAACTCTAGTGGGAACACATGTATTCACATAATGTTGAGTTGTTTGAGTTTTAAAGAGAAATTCAATAAACTAGGGCATCACATACCCATGGTTTGTCTTCACTAGGCATTACATACCCATCGTTTGTCTTCACTAGGCATCATATACCCATGGATTTTTCTCCCACTTGCCCTAGAATATACAACTCGTAGTCCTAGACATATTAGGTGAGCCCAAAACACATTAGCCTTGAGGACCTTTGTAAACTCATCAGCATATAACGCATTTCTAACTTCAAACATATATAGAATGCATCTTATATCCTCAATTCCTTGAGGTAATTCTTGATGCCATCATAAAAAAATTGATGACATGAGTTTCTAGTAAACCCATGTTATGGTCAGACTGTCACACAATCCTCCCACTACATCGAGGCACTCTCAACTCTAAAGAAAGATGCATCTGACTAATTCTAACAATTCTTTCTATAGGACTGGCTAAATCAACAACACTTGTTGATTTTATGTAACTTCTATGGAAAGCTTCACACAATACTAGCTTATCACAAGAATGATACAAATACTTTATTTTCTTCTGGGTTGAAGAAGTATTCAGCTTTTGGGTAGCCTACAGATAGGCATACTATTGAACAACATTCTAATTCCTTAGGCTTTTGCACCAACACATGTTTCGATTGTTCCCAAATTCTGAAATAACATAAACAAATTTTACGTTTCATAAACAACTTTTACGACCTCTCCATAACTCATTTGTTGTTTCAGAAATCCTCTTAATGGAAATACGTTAAAAAAGTATATAGCAGTCTCTACTGAGTATCCCCAAAACTAATTTAGGAAACTAAGCATAGTTCATATATCAACTGAACCATGTCTAACAGAGTTCTGTTTCTTCTGCCCGATACACCGTTCTGTTGAGGCGCCGGGTGTAGAGAGTTGTGATTGGATTTCATGTTCTATCAAATAGTCCTGAAATCTTAGGTCTATTTGATAGAACATGAAATCTAAGATATGATCGAAGTGTCTTAATTGTTTTACCTAACAAGTTTTCGACGTTAGTATTATATACCTTGAACATTTCAAGTACTTCAAACTTATGATGAATTTAGGTAAACATAATCGTACCTTGAATAATCATATGATAAAATATTCATACCCTCCTTATGCTTTGACATTCATCAAACCATGGAGGTCTAAATGTACAAGCTTTAAGGGTTCTTTGGCTCTAAGACCTTTTCTCGTAAAAGATCTTTTAATTATTTTACCCTCAAGACAAGACTCACATAGAGGTAAAAAGTTGTCTTTGAACTAGTTTAGATGACTACTTTTAACCAATCTTTTAATCTCATTGAAATTAATGTGGCCAAGGCTTAAGTGCCAAAGATTGTACTTGAAGAAACCTTTTGCCTTTTGTTTTACATTTCAGCCGTTTTAAACATCTCGATATTTAAAATGGCCTTTGCTTTGGTTGGTTTTAACACATAAGTTATTTTCTAGTAGAACAAATAAAATACTTCTTTTGCTAATGAACACTTCATTTATGCCAAAAAAAATACTTTGTACAATTGTTCTAACAAGAGATAGATATAAGACTTCTTTCCATTTAAAAAATAAAAAGTACATCATCTAATATAATAAATCTATCTTCGAATAAAAACTTAAGAAACTCCCACTGGTTTTGCTGAGATATCTCTCATTTTCAAAAACCTGAGAGTTATCTTGCCTTCCGTAAGCATTCTTTATAAACTTTTTTTTTTTTTTTTGCTTTTTCGGCTTTCTACTTCGCAAGGTACTTTGGGCAGTTGCTTTTCCAGTGCCCATCCTCATTGCAGTAGAAACATTTTCTTTTTATCTACAACTTTAGCCTTGCCTTTGCGGTCAGTAGGAGTCTTCCCTTTCCCCTTACCCCTTTTCATCGAAAAACTATTGTTCGTAGAAGAAGAAGGGTCAGACTTTGTCCTAGAGGACAATCCTTTATAGACATTATTCATGGTGGCAACATTTACCTTCGCTTCCTATCCCTTAGATTTCAAGTGGGACTGATAATTCTAAAGCTCAATGAGAAGAATAGGCAGGTTATATTCTATTTTGTTCATCATCGTATTTGTGCAAAACTGTAAGAAGCTCTTTAGAAGAGACTCTAGAATAAAACTAACTTGGCTCTTCTAAGCTATGACAGCTTCGTTTACTTCTGTCACATTGAAATAGACCATCACGTCCAGGACATGTTCTCTTACAAAGGTTCCTTCTTTCATACGACAGTTATAAACGTACTCGATGGCATCATGTCTAAGAGAGAAGGACGACTGTCCAAACATCCCCGCATAGATTCCATAATCTTATTAGCGGTACGCAAACCATCGTGTTTCTTAGCTAAAACATCAGATATGTTGGCAAGAATGTAGATTCTGGAATTTTTATTCGCCCCTGTCCACTTGTCGTATGCATTCCGAACAATTTAGTTTGCATTTGATCTAGGGTTTTGAGGACATTCCTCAGTTAAAACAAACCTAAGATCGTCAATTACCAGTATTGTGTTCAAGTTTGATTTCAACGTAGCATAATTGTCCCCATTAAGCTTCTCGAAAGCAAGTAATTGTAATAAAAAGCTAGCCATGCATATAAACAAATTCTATTAGTAAATTGCTTTTAAACCAAATAAGATTTTAACAAAGTAATAATGTACCCAAATTTCATTATTTTATTTGCAACGATACTATAGTGAGTCAGAATAAGTGCTACCAAGAGGCAGTCAAATACTCCTTCACTAAAGCAAGACATTATTGACTAAATACTATCTCTAGAATAACTCATGTTCAATAGTCATTTAGCTACAGTTTTCGGCCAAGAACTTACTAACACTTAGTAATTCTGTAAATGTAACCCTCTATTTTCATATCTCATAGATTAGGGGCCCCAATGATGCTACCGAATTGGAGAGTCAAGGTTGGGAAACAACCTAAGAAATCATATCCATTTCTGGAGTTTGATTTATTCCAAATCCTATGTTACAGCCCTTCGAGGGGATAGTCGCCGAAATAACAACTAGCGTAGATCGTAAAAAGTCGACAAGCAGGTGCAACATAGGAACCTCACGATCCAAACTAATGCAAGAGACTGCAGGACAAGTTGACACACATCCTTCACCCAGTTACTATGAACTACTTCCTTTATTCACCTTGCTATTGACCCATGCAAACACTTTTCGAATGAAGCAGTCGAGGTAGAATCGATACGAAGTGTTGTACAGATCTCACGGTGTGAACTTTTAAGGACGTGAGAGCTAAGAACAACATATCCTATATGTTAATAATCTCCAACTGAAGTGTTCTTTTTATTTTTGGGTAAATGTTTACTTAGGTTTATTCCGGCTAATCAAACAACCTAAGTTTATGTGGTTCATCCAAGTATAACGCTTATAATTGGATTTAACCTACGATGTCTAGGTGATAAATAAATTTATTACCTCACATTACTCAGGCAAGCTCATAAAACTTATTAACAACGCTCAATTATTCGACCATAATCCCCTGGTAGAAGGTGTTCCATAGACCATCAACTTAAATACCTCAAACCTTAGACAAGACTATATACCGATTGAGTTTGTAATCGTATTTTACAAGATATTGACCTATTTAAACTATTAAAACAAGGTTTCTTGGTAGAAGGTGTTCCATAGACCATCAACTTAAATACCTCAAACCTTAGACAAGACTATATATCGATTGAGTTTGTAATCGTATTTTACAAGATATTGACCTATTTTAACTATTAAAACAAGGTTTCTTGGTGTTATAGATTTTAAAGTCTATCTCTTTTTATAACACTTATAAAAAGACAACAAACCTATAACATGCATCTAACATGCTTTATATAAGAACTATATAAACATTTCATGCTTGTCCTCAAGCATATTGCTAGCTCTAAAGACAAGCTATTATTCCTAGCTTAATTTGGGCTCGTTAGTGGATTTTATGTGTTTATTTTCTTATTTTGTAGGTATCGAGAGACCAAGAGGTAGAATTAATCATTTGGTGAAGAACGGGGTTAATTTGAAGCAATTTGAAGTTAATTTGAACATCTGAGCTTCAAAAGAGTTGAAAAGACCAAAATGCCATCGAGTTCCACCAAGAATGATCAACCATCGAACATCATCGAGTACCATCGAGTAAAAGGATGTCAAGTAATCAATAAAACACTATCGAGTCAACGAGCACTGAGTAGTGTATATCTGGCAGTGGAAGCAGTGTTGCAACACTACTCCAAGTGTCGCGACGCTCCGAAGTTACATCACCGCCAGCGTCCCAACGCATCTCAATGCTACTCCAACGCTTAAAGGTGGAAGCATCAGCGTTGCAACGCTTCTTTAGAGTGTTGCAACGCTACGACAATTGATGGGCATAGAGTTGAGTGCACACGCAAGTACGCGTTAGACTATGTGCTAGACTTCTTGTCTGACGCTTCCCTCTCGCCGCATCAGCATTGATACGTTGCGTTGATCACTATAAATTCCTCTTCTCGGCCCTAGGTTAAGTTATGTTGATTCTTAGAGGTGAATGCATGGAGGCTGAAGTCAGATTTCCTTCTTCTTCTATTCCCTTCAATTTTTAGTATCTTTAGGTTAGTTTTCCTTTTTATTTTGGGGTTGTAATTGATGGATTGGAGGTTTGTTCTTGATTTGTCTATGAATTGAGAGGTAATCTTTATCTAATTTCTTTAAGCAAGAGCCTTATGTTAATTTCTTGAAGGTTTTCTTATTAATTTAACTGTATTCTTGTGAATTATTTGGATGGATTCATTTTATTATTAATAGAGTTTTGATGAATTCTTCTGAAAAATTAATTTGTTGAAATTCTTGTTTATAAAATCGTCATAGCCTGTGCAATATTGATTGATTTAGTTGCATGTATTACAATCACATGTGTGAAGCTAGACTGTTTTTCACCTAGTGCACGTATGCCCTAATATAATCTTCTCCAAATAAATCATGCTATAAGATGTGGTTGTCCGGCTTGTAGTATGTCTCAACAATTGAACCATTCTTAATGCTTTTCAGTTTTAACTTATATGTCGCTGAGAAGGAAAGGTTTTTAACTGAATTAGGGCTAATTTTATTTTTATCGAAATTGGCTAATTAGGTTATTATAATTTCTAATAGGTTGAGGGTTAACAGATTCAATATAATTAATTGATGCCTAATGAAGAAATTGCATAGGAACTCTCTCTTGCTCTAGAAATTAGATACTCCTATCCTAGATTACATTTACCCCTTTTATTTTAATTGCATGCATGTTATCTCATCCACATCAAAACCCTCTCATTTTTTGCTCTCGTTAGAAAATTAAATTTACAAAACCAATCGTGCTTCTCTACGAAATTACTCGGATTTACTGATAACAGGCAGAAATGCACATTATTACAGTGCTAAGTTATTAAACAATGAAGGTTTGTGTTGATAAAATATATAAGATTGCGTTCAAAAAGCACTAAGTGCATGACATTGCGGTCGCATGCGTTCATCGCATAAGAACAATTAACTTTTGTATTTTTATGCAGAATATGCGTTGACGCAAAGCGTAAATTACGATCACAAGAAAACAATGGTCGAGCGCAGCGTTACCGCAAGGCTTTGCGGTGATTTGTGCTTGCAAATATCTGTTCAAGAAGGATTGCCGCATAGAGCTGCCGCAACTTGGTGGGCGCATCTGGATGAAAAGCATAACTAATCACGATGGGACAGAAAGCTGGTGACGATCGAGTTCGAATTAAGTTGACAAGCCGCTAACGGTCTACTGTAGCAAGTACACTTAGCATTTCGGTGACAAATATTCGGTGCATCAGTCAGGGAATTAAAGCCATCCCATCTGTGCAATCATAAGAGAGAAACCGCCTTTCACCCCGAAGCTCTATAAATACTGAAGGCAACCTTCAGCAAAGGAGTTCAGATAGTGCGGATAGTGCGGATACTTAGATAATTTTCTCCATAGTTAGAATAGCCTTGTTCTTAGTTTTTCTTTTATTTTAAGGCGGAAGCGAGAGAAGCGAGATTGTTCTGATAGATCGTTCCGGTGAACTTGGGAGAGTGCCAGAAGCATTGAGATCAAAGAGAGGGCCAGCTTCTGCGGAAGTAGGAATATCTTTTGAACAGAATAGAGTTGACAATGTAAAAGCCTTGGGAAGCAAGGGATTTCTACCAGGCTCTCTATCCTTATCTTCCATTGTCATTTTGTACTTAAACTCATCTATAGAAATGGAATTTACTTCTTTATATCTGTTCACTCTCTGTTTATTACACATGAGTAGCTAAATCTGTCGAATGGGTTGAGAAGCACTTAGCTAGCTTAACTGGGAATCTTCATTCTATGCGATTATCTTGAATTATGTATGCATCATTCGTCCATTAGAGATGCTCGAGAGGGTAGTCTAAGGATAAGATCCAGGCTTGAAAAATTCAGGTTAGAATCTAGGCTTAGGAGAGTCAGATTAGAACGCATAATCAAGAGATAGGAGCTTAGAAATAAGCACTGTTTGCTATTAACACATCGCATGCAAATCAGTGTGCTAACGGTAATTCTTCTGATTTCTTGTCAACTCTCAATCTCTGGCGAATGAGGACTTGGAGATTGAAAGAACATTTCAATGACGATTAAAAGACAACTGCCAATAATAAGACAGAACCCCAAGAATGGCAGAACAACCAGAAGAAAGGGTTGCAAATGCAAACAATATAATGGCCAACCCATCCTTCTAGCGAATGACCGCAATAGACCCATTCGGGACTATGCATCGCCCAACCTCTACAATTTCTCTCCATGAATCATGAAGCCAGCATTAGACAGATCAAGGTTTGAAATTAAACCGATAATGCTGTAAATGATCCAGACTGCTGGGTAATTTGGAGGAAGGCGTGGCGAAGAGCTGCACACTGATGCTTATTTTTACGAAGTGTAAAATTATAGATGGTATGTGTGATGGATAGCGTTGTGCACTCAAGTTTCCCTAGCGGAATCCAAGTGTAAATTCCTCTGAGTTTCCTGGTAAGTCCAAGGTCGAACACAGAGACTTGTGAAAATAGTTGCGTTGGATATCTTTATGAAAACTTACCATAACCGGTTAAATAAATAAGTGTTGGGTTGTTGTTGTGTTAATGAAAATGATAACAAATGCGGCAGAGTTCAAAAAGAGATGGTAAACGGGAAATACGATGAATATGTGGTGAACGGGTTGAGAAGGGATTTGGCTAACACTCCCTAGGATGTGTTCATGCTTTGCAATCATGCATACAATAGTAAACCACCTCTCAGCATGAACGCCACGACTTCTAAGGCTAGAATGCATGCGATGAATATGCGATAAGTCTATAGGGTTTACACATAAACCTCTATCTCTATTTATGCGATGATACATGACTTTCACACAAATATGCAACCACATAATATCACTCATATTCCTAGGATGCATGCGATGGAAGTTGACAAACAGAGCTTATCTCTAAGTCCCTATCTCTTATTTATGAAAGCCTAATCTTGCTCTTTCAAGTCCAGATTCTAACCTAGCTCTCTCGAGAAATTAGGTTCTTTCTTTAGATTCCCTCTCGAGTAACTCTAAAAGGGTATTTTGCACAATATAAAACAAGACATTCGTGGGCAATGAACTTTCTAAATCATGTTAGCTTAGTTCCTCTTAACCCATTCAGCTAGTTTAGCTACTCATGCATATTAAAAGAGTGAGCAGATGTAGAAATAGAACTTCCCTTGAATAGATATAAGATGAAGTACAAAATAACAATGCAAGTAAAGTAAAATGCCTAAAGCAATTTTTTGCCACCAGGCGTTACACTGTTTCTACCCGTGCTCTAAAGATATTCTCGCTTTCGCGAGAGTCGGCCCGCTCTTTGCTCTTACGCCCCAAGGTTCTCTCTCGAGCTGCCTTGGACGATCTTTGGCTTCACCACTCTTCTCTAGCTCTTCCATAAAATGGTAAAGAAAACTATGCATAGAGGTGTGAACTTGTAAAGGTGATGAAGTGATCGACTGCTTAACCCTTCTCTGAAGAATGCACTTCGTATTTAAAGGGCATCAAAAGTGAAAGGTGGCTTCTCTCTCGTGGTTGTACAGATGTGACAGCTTTAATTCCTGACTGACGTGCTGGATATTTGTCACCGATAAAGCTGGATGTACTTGTGACTGTTATCGGCTGTCAACTTAATTTAGATTCGACAGCTGTCAGCTTTCTGTCCCATCGATCTTAGTTGTCCTTTTGTCCGGTGCACTCACCATTTGTGCCGACCAAGTTGTGGTGATTCTTCTTGGGTGAATGTTCACATTCTTTGCACTGTGTTAATGCATTATTCTGCAAAAAAACATAGAGATCAACTACTCTAATACGTTGGACGCATGTGACCGCAAAAGTAAAAAATTTATGCTTAATGGACACAATTTAACATATTCTATCAACGCAATCCAACATTGTTTAAGAACTTAGCACTATGATAACGTGCATTTCTACTTGTTATCACACCCCCAAATTTAAACAATGTTTGTCCTAAAGCATAAGCTAAAGGTTCCTTTAGCAAGTTAACTGCAATGTTCTTTCCCTAAATTTCTCAAGGATACTTTATTCAAGTCCTATATGCCAGAATTTTTTTCTTAAGTCTTATTCAAATCTCTTCCTAAAATATTTCTAAGACTTAGGGATTGCGAGTTTAACTTTCAAAAGGACTTTACTGAATTCTAAAACATCGCATGATTTATTTCAAAAAGAAAAATTTTCACTGGGGTGTCAAATGGTTTATCCTTGCACAAAAATTTTCTTCATTTCTATTTTTTTCTGCCCTTGCGCTGATCCGAGTGCCTTGCCTTCGTTTTGGCTTGCCCCCACAGGTGTCATGCGGACATCTAACTACGGGCAATGCACTTTTACTCAGACTGAACTCATACCAATTTGGTAGTGAAGTTGCGGTCATTTATGTGTGCTGATCCGAGCGACTTACTTTCGTTTTGGCTTGCCCCCACGTGTGTCATGCGGACATCCAACTACGAGTAAGTACCTTTCACAACTTAACTCTTATCAACATGGGTTTCCCATTGCGTTGACAGTGGAGTTGTTATTCTCACTTTGTTTTTTTTTTTTGTTTCTTTTTTTTTTTTGCAAGATCGGAAACAAATACCCCACCCCCAAATTTAAAATACGGCAATGTCCTCATTGCCAAAAGAGTAAAATAAGTCATGCAATGGTCATAGAATGCTTGTAAAGAAAGTTTGAAAGGAAGCTAACAAACCCCTAACTTCGAGAAATATTTCATGAGGTGACTATCTAAGATTTACGTTGATTCTAGTATATACGAAAGAGATAGAAGCATATTTTTCATCATTGAAATCATCCTTGGCACATAACAGCATGCGGTAACTACTAAAGTTATCTATTTGTTATATGATTGCGGTAGTCAAAGAGGATGCGGTGATAAAACTTGAAAAGTAATGTGCAATGTGATAGCGCAAAATTTGAAGTAAAGATAAGGAAAAGTACACCCCCAAATTTAGCGTTGTCACCTATGTTGCATTGACGCATCCATCTTGCAGCGATCATTCTTCGTTGGGTTGCGGTGATGGAATAAGATAAGTGTTGCTTCGCGTACTTTCCCGCAATCCAGCGCCTCGATCGTTGTAAGGAAAATAGAGAGAGGGTCAAATTATTTAAAAAAAAATAAAAAGGCATTATTCTTTTTTTTTTCTTTTGTAGATTAGGACTGGAGAGTGAAAAGATAGCTGAAGAGATAGTGAAAATTCTGAGTATTGGAAAAAAGAGTTGGAGACTTGAAGGTTCCCAAAACTTGCATCCCTGATAAATTGTGATCATTTGATAACGCAGGGACCAACTACTTCCTTCTTCATTCAAAGTTTCTTAGTTCCATGGAATTTACTTGGCGATGCTAGTCTTCTCCATGGTATGCCTTTACGCGCTGCTCGTTGACTTTGAATATGTTGGTTCCGTCGTCATTTGATAATTCCACTGTGCCATACGGAAGTACTTGTCGAATTATGAACGGTTAAGACCAACGAGACTTTAGCTTTCCTGGAAGGGTCACAGACGTGAATTGAAGAACAAGACCTTCTGCCCGACTTGGAGGTTCTTACCACATATACGTTGATCATGCCAGCGCTTGGTGCGCTCTTTATAAATTTTTGCATTCTCATATGCGTTATTCCTCCATTATTCTAGCTCGACCAATTGCATCTTCCGTGCTTCCCCTGCTTTCTTTAAATCGAAATTCAGTTTCTTAACCGCCCACAATGCTTTATATTCCAGCTCCAAGGGCAAGTGACACGCTTTGCCAAATACCAACGCATAGGGGGACATACGTATAGGCGTTTTAAATGCGGTTCGGTATGCCCATAGCGCATCATCAAGCTTCATTGCCCAATCCTTCCGCGAAGGTTTAACTACCTTCTCAAGTATCAGTTTAATTTCACGATTGGACACCTCGGCTTGGCCATTTGTTTGCGGATGGTATACGGTGGCCACCTTGGGGAGGATATTGTACTTGTGCAACAACTCCTTTATATTGCGATTGACAAAGTGGGATCCTTCATCACTTATGATGGCATGGGGAGTGTCAAAACAAGTGAAAATATTTTTCTTCAGGAACTGGGAAACTACTTTCGCATCACTTGTGGTGCATGCAATTGCCTCTACCCACTTGGAGACATAGTCAACGGCTAACAGGATATAATGTTTACCATTCGAAGGAGGGAATGGTCCCATGAAATCAATCCCCCCATACATCAAATAGCTCCAGCTCCAAGATAGTATTCATCGGCATTGTGTTCTTCCATGAAATATTACCGGTGCGTTGACACCGATCACATTTCATTGTGTAGTCAGCAACATCCTTGAATAATGAAGGCCAAAAGAATCCACTTTGTAGGACTTTGGCTACAGTACGTTGTCCTTCAAAGTGCCCTCCATAGGGTGAATCGTGACATTGTGATAATATGCGTTGTTAAGCAACATCTGGTCCGCATAATCAAATGATTTGGTCTACACCTCTTTTATATAGATTCGGCTCATCCCAATAGTAATGTTTACATTCATTCTTGAGCTTCTTCTGTTGATGGTAGGTGTAATCTTCAGGGAATTGTTCACAGACCAAATAATTAACGATGTCTGCATACCATGGCAGTTCTTCTATGTGAAACAGATGCTCATCCAGAAACACGACACTCACGTCAGATTCATTGTGGTCAACCTCGGGATTTTCCAACCTGAAAAAATGATCCGCAACTTGATTCTCTGTCCCCTTTTGATCAATTATCTCGATATCAAATTCTTGAAGGAGGAGAACCCATTTGATCAACCTTGGCTTTGCATCCTTCTTTGTCATCAAATATTTGATTGTCGAGTGATCAGTATGAATGAGTACCTTGGTTCCCAACAAGTATGCCTAGAATTTTTCCAATGCAAAAATCAAAGCCAAGAGCTCCTTTTCAGTGGTGGTATAATTAAGTTGAGTAGGGTTCAGAGTTTTACTCGTGTATGCGATGGGGTGCAAAATTGTTTTCTTCTTTTACGCTAGTACGGCTCCCATCGCATACCCGCTTGCGTCGCACATGATTTTGAATGGCAATGTCCAATCCGACGCAATTAAGACGGGTGCGGTAATCAGTGCATCCTTTAAATTTTGAAATATGTTGAGGCAATTGTTGTCAAATTCAAACTTTCTGTCTACTTCCAGTAACGCACTCAATGGTCTTGCTATTCTAGAAAAGTCTTTAACAAATCGTCTGTAGAATCCAGCATGCCCCAAGAAGCTTCGCACTGCCTTCACGTTGGTTGAAAGTGGAAGCTTTTCAATTGCGTCAATCTTTGCCTTGTCCACCTCTAACCCTTCTTGGGAGACCTTGTATCCCAATACTATACCCTCTATCACCATGAAGTGACATTTTTCCCAGTTAAGCACCAGGTTCATCTCTTCATATCTTTTCAGAATTTTCTCCATATTGGCCAGGCAGACTTCATAAGTGTTCCCATAAACGGAGAAGTCATCCATAAATATTTCTACTGAGTCTTCGAGATAATCTGAAAAGATTGCCATCATGCACCTCTGGAACGTGTTTGGTGCATTGTAGAGGCCAAACGGCATGCGGCAAAAAGTGAATGTCCCATACAGGCAGGTGAATGTGCTCTTGTCTTGGTCTTTAGAAGCTATCATGATCTGGTTGTATCCGACATATCCATACAAGAAACAGTAAAAATCATTCCCTGTCAATCTGTCCAGCATTTGATCAATGAATGACAGTGGGAAGTGATCTTTCTTTGTGGCCGCATTCAGTTTGTGGTATACAGATACGCCATCCAGTGATGGTCCTATGCAGTATTAATTCATTGTTTTCATTGGGGACTACCGTCATTCCACCTTTCTTTGGCACACATTGCATGAGGCTGACCCACGTGTTATCTACAATGGGATAGATAATGCCCGCATCCAGCCACTTGATAATCTCCTTCTTGACGACCTCCTTCATCACAGTGTTAAGTCTGCGTTGATTTTCAATGGTTGCTTTATGGTCATCCGCAAGACGGATGTGGTGCATGCAGTACGCCGGGCTAATTCCTCTGATGTTAGAAAGCGTCCAGCGGATTGCTCGTACATGCTTTTTGAGAATGCTCATCAATGCATTCTCTTGATCTGCGTTGAGTGCAGAGGAAATTATCACTGGCAGTTTCTCATTCTGCCCCAGAAATGCGTACTTTAAATGTGTTGGTAGGGTTTTTAGTTCAAGGATTGGTGGCTCTATGAGAGACGGTTGCATTATTTTTCTTTCTTCCTTCAGCTCTTCTTCTTGCGTTGCGATCGATTCTTCTTTGTTTGCGATCGATTCTTCTTTGTTTGTCTTTGCTACGATTGCATTGTAGGCAGCTACGGATGCATTGGCATCCTCTTCTTCATACTCTTCATTAGACTTTTCTTCTTCAATCAAATTCAATTCATCCTCCGAATCTGGCAGGTCTTCCTCGTCAGGAAATTTCATGGCATGAATTATGTTAAATCTGAGTTTCTGTCCGTTTATGCTCAAAGTGACCTCTCCCTTGTGCACATCAATTTGAGCACGACCCGTTGATAGGAAGAGTCATCCCAAAATGATGGGCACGTCTTTATCGGCCTCATAATCCAGGATGATGAAGTCGGCTGGCAAAATAAATTTATCAATTGTGATCAGCACATCCTTCACCTTACCCTCTGGATGAACCAAAGATCTGTCAGCCAACTGAAAAGTCATGGATGTGTGCACAAGTTCCCTCACATTTAATTGTCGAAAGATTGAAAGCAGCATCAAATTTATACTGGCCTCTAGGTCACACAGGGCTTGCCTAATGTAGAGTTCTCCTATGGAGCAAGAAATGGTGAAGCTCCTAGGATCGCTCATCTTCGGTGGGATAATAGATTTGGAACTCTGCGTTAGTGCCACTATGGCAAATTTTCCAGCGCCTCTTTTCTTGGTTACTATGTCCTTCAGAAACTTGGCATAGGCAAAAATTTCCTCAATCGCTTCACTAAAAGGAATGTTAACATGTAGTTGTTTCAGCATAGACATGAAGCGTGGGTACTGTAC
Organism: Benincasa hispida; assembly: GCF_027475165.1. Classification (NCBI taxonomy): domain Eukaryota; kingdom Viridiplantae; phylum Streptophyta; class Magnoliopsida; order Cucurbitales; family Cucurbitaceae; genus Benincasa; species Benincasa hispida. The sequence goes on along the minus strand of NC_143489.1, from coordinate 547,982 downwards.
CTCTTTGTTTTTCTTATTCTTTAGCCTCTGAGGGAAAAGTGGTAACTGGACTTTCACAGTTCCCGTTTCATTTGACTTTGAGGTTGACGCAACCTCAGGTTCTACTGTTTCATTCTCTTTTTCTCCTTCTTGCATTGCCGCAATCTCGAGTTCAGCTACGATAGAGGTTGATTTGTTCTGCTCCTTCTTTTCTCCTTCCACAGTTTTTCCACTATGCAGTGTCACAACCTGACATTGCTTCTTATTCCCCTGGGTTGCGTGGAAGCTCGGTTGAACTTGGCAGTGCCCCTTGCGGTTTACTTTTAAGCTCGTTTGCAATCTAGCCCATTTGCAACTCAAGATTGCGAATGGACGTAGCCTAACTTTGAAGCACTGTCTCATTTTTCTTTATATATTGCTTTACAGGCTTTCTAGGGAAAAAGATTGCGGTGGTTGTTGTGAGCTACTTGCGTGGTTGCTCTGTTGACCATTGCTGTGTTGAAAGAACCCTGGTGGCCCTTCTTTTTGTGCCACAGATTGAAAAATTTGTTGTTGATTCTTCCAAGCAAAATTTGGGTGGTTTTTCCACCCGGGGTTGTAGGTGTTGGAAAAAGGGTTGTTCCTTACAAAATATACAGACTGTGGGTTTTGTGGGCAATCCTCCATTGCATGCCCATCACTGCAAGTTGCACACCTTGTGGTGTTTTGACTTATTGCATTGATTTTCCCACCTTGCGGTGTTGGGTTGTTGATCATCATTCCTTGAATCAAATTCATCATTGCAGTCATTTGGTTCTGCAATGAAACAATTGCACCATTATTTGCGTCCGAATCTTTGAGTTTTAATCTTTGGTCGCTCTCCCTCCAGTCTTAATGATTCTTGGAGATGTGATTCAGGATATTCTTCGCCTCATCATAAGTCATGTCAAACAGACCACCAGCTGTTGTTGCATTGGTAGTGGTCTGCGAAGCAGGATTCAAACCGTGGTAGAAAATTTCCATTCGCAGGCAATCTGGCAGCCCGTTATGCGGACAATCTCGGACCAACCTCTTAAACCTCGCCCAGGCATCGCTAAGCGATTCGTCCATATCTTGTTCAAAATTAGTAATAAGCTTTCTTCGTCTGGCATTCTCTGTAGGTGGGAAATACTTCTTTATAAATTTCTCCACCAACTACTCCCAAGAAGTGATCTCTCCTGGTTCGAGCGAATAAGCCCATTTCCTCGCCTGATCATAGAGAGAAAATGGAAACAACGTTAGTTGAACCTCTTCAGCAGAGATGTTCAGGAACACAAAAATATTGCAGGTTTCAATAAAACTTCGAAGGTGAACGTGCGGATCTTCGCCACGCCTTCCTCTGAATTGACTTATAGCCTGGATCATCTGCAGAATCGCTGGTTTCATTTCAAATCTACTTCTGTCTAAGGTAGGTCTCATGATTCCCGGAGAGAAATCATAGAGGCTTGGCGATGCATAGTCCCTAATGGGCCTATTGCGATCGTTTGCCAACAGAATTGGATTTGCCATGACATTGTTATTGTTTGGTGCTTCATTCCTAGGTTGCTCCGCCATTTCTTCTTTATCGGATTGTGGTTGTTGTTGGTGTTCTCTCAGTCTCCTTCGAAATGTTCTCTCAATCTCCGGGTCATAGTTCGTCAAAGATTAAGAGTTCTGCAAAGAATTCATAAAAATTACCGTTAACAACTATTTTGCTGAAGTCCCCAGCAACGGCGCCAAAAACTTGATGCTTATTTTTACGAAGTGTGGAATTATGGATGGAATGTGTGATGGATAGTGTTGTGCACTCAAGTTTCCCCAGGGGAATCCAAGTGTAAATTCCTCTGAGTTTCCTGGTAAGTCCAGGGTCAAACATAGGGACTTGTGAAAATAGTTGCATTGGATATCTTTATGAAAACTTGCGATAACCAGTTAAATAAATAAGTGTTGGGTTGTTTTTGCGTTAATGAAAATGATAACAAATGCGGCAAAGTTCGAAAAAAGATGGTAAACAGGAAATACGATGAATATGCAGTGAACGAGTTGAGAAGGGATTCGGCTAACACTCCCTAGGATGCATTCATGCTTTGTCATCATGCAACATGCATACAATAGTAAACCACCTCTCGGCATGAATACCATGGCTTCTAAGGCTAGAATGCATGCGATGAATATGCGATAAGTCTATAGAGTTTACACATAAACCTCTATTTCTATTTATGCGATGACACATGACTTTCACACAAATATGCAACCACATAATATCACTCATATTCCTAGGATGCATGCGATGCAAGTTGGCAAACAGAGCTTATCTCTAAGTCCCTATCTCTTGTTTATGAAAGCCTAATCTTGCTCTTTCGAGTCCAAATTCTAACCTAGCTCTCTCGAGACATTAGGTTCTTTCTTTAGATTCTCTCTCAAGTAACTCTAAAGGGGTATTTTGCACAACATAAAACAAGACAATCGCAGGCAATGAACTTCCTAGATCATGTTAGCTTAGTTCCTCTCAACTCATTCAGCTAGTTTAGCTACTCATGCGTATTAAGAGAGTCAACAGATGTAGAAATAGAACTTCCATTGGATAGATATAAGATGAAGTACAAAATAACAATGCGAGTAAAGTAAAGAGCCTGAAGCAATTTCTTACCACCAGACGTTACACTGTTTCTACTCGTGCTCTAAAGATATTCTCGCTTTCGTGAGAGTCGGCCCACTCTCTGCTCTTACGCCCTAAGGTTCTCTCTCGAGCTGCTTTGGACGATCTTCAGCGTCACCACTCTTCTCTAGCTCTTCCATAAAATGGTAAAGAAAACTATGCATAGAGTTTTGAACTTGTAAAGGTGATGAAGTGATCGACTGCTTAACCCTTCTCTAAAGAATGCACTTGGTATTTAAAGGGCATCAAAAGTGAAAAGCGGCTTCTCTCTCCTGGTTGTATAGATGGGACAACTTTAATCCTGACTGACATGCTAGATATTTGTCACCAATAAAGTTGGATGTATTTGTGACCGTTATCGGCTGTCAAGTTAATTTAGATCCAACTGCTGTCAGCTTTCTATCCCATCGATCTTAGTTGTCCTTTCATCCGGATGTGCTCACCATTTGTGCCGACCAAGTTGCGGTGATTCTTCTTGGGTGAATGTTTGCGATCACGATCAACGCAAAGTCTTGCGGTGAAGTTGCACTCGACCGATGTATTCCTATGATTGCATTCTTTGCACTGTGTTATCGCATTATTCTGCATAAAAACATAGAGATCAACTGCTCTAATGCATTGGACGCATGCGACCACAAAAGTTTAGAATTTATGCTTAATGGACACAATTGAATATATTCTATCAACGCAATCCGGCATTATTTAAGAACTTAGCACTATGATAATGTGTATTTCTGCCCGTTATCACACGCCCACCTCTAGAGCTTCATAGAAATCTGCAACACTTTTGTGTTCACGATTATCTCCACCAAGGAAGTTTGACTTACTTTATTCCCATTTTCCTTATGCGATCAAGCAAGAAAATGGACATATCCTCTCAAATTGGGTGAGATAACCTCGTGGGAATAAGTCATCGAAAAGTTCATGAAGAAATATTTCCCACCAACCAAGAATGCCAAGAGAAGGAAATTAATAACAAATTTTGAACAAGAAACTGACGAATCGCTCAGCAATGCTTGGGCGAGGTTTAAAAGGCTGGTAAGAGACTGTCCACATAATGGCTTACCAGAGTGCTTGCAGATGGAGATTTTTTACCATGAACTGAACCCTACTTCGTAGATCACTGCCAATGCGGCAGTAGCGGATGGTCTGCTTGACAAAACATATGAGAAGGCCAAAAATATACTTGATCGCATTTCCAAAAATCACAAGGACTAGCGGGAAAGCGATCAAAGATTAAGAATTAAAGATAGTGACGCGAACAACGGAGCCATCACATCTCTTCAGAATCAAATGACTGTGATGATGAGTTTGATACAAGGCATCGTAATTAACGGCACGGGAGCGAAGAAAGGGCAAGTCAAAGCAATTGCTCAAACGACCGCAAGTTGTGTCATCTGTGGAGATGCTCATTCGATGGAAGAATGCCTAGAAAATCCGTAGTCGGTATGCTTCATAAAGAATAATCCCTATTCTGATACATATAACCCTGGGTGAAGAAATCACCCAAATTTCGCGTGGAAAAATCAGCAACAAGGCTTTCAACCAGTGGCACAAAAGGAAAGGCCACCCGGATTTTTCCCGCGAACCAACGGTCCAACGCATACCCAAGTTAGTAGCTCGCAGGCAGCGCAATCTTCGTCCTTAAAGAGCTTGTTGAAGCAGTATACTAAGAGGAACGAATAAGTGCTTTAGAATCAAGTAACATCCGTCCGAAATCTAGAAATTCAACTAGGACAAATTGTGGGCGAGCTCAAAAATAGATCACAAGGAACTTTGCCGAGCTCAACTAAGCTTCCTCGCAACGCTTGGGGTACAGGGAAGGAACAATGCTTAGCAGTCTCCTTGCTAAGCGACAAAATGACTGTAGAAGTAGGGGAAGAACCCATCACGACCAACTTGAATGCGGTGACAACCGAGGACCCGTTGATTTACAATTCAGAAGAGCCCGAAAAGATGAACCCTAAAGTTGCGTCCACCCTCAAGCCGCTAGATCATGAGATAGAAGAAGTCCAACCACCAGCATCCCCATAAGGATTGAACGAAAAACAAAATGATGAAGAAAAGATCGCGACAGTGGTAACAATGCAAAATGTCATGACCCCACCAAAAATGTGCGACCCAAGAATCTTCACGATACCATGCTCCATTAGAAGGGTCTACAGTGGCCAAGCACTATGCGATCTTGGGGCGAGTATAAACGTAATGCCGCTATCAATCCTCAAACGATTGAATATTGGCATACTTACGCCCACGACAAAGACTCTCCTACTTGCGGACAGATCCCGAATACATCCCGAGGGAGAGTTGAAAGATGTCGCAATCTTAATTGATAAATTCATCTTGCTGGCAGACTTCATCATTTTGGATTATAAAGCGGACGAAGATGCGCCCATCATATTGGGACGACCATTCCTCTTGACCGATCGAACTCAAATTGATGTGCACAAGGGGGAAATCATAATGAACATCAATGGGGAGAAGCTCCGGATTAAGGCAGTCAAAATTTCGAAAGATCGAGAAAAAAAGAGAAAGCAACCGTGGACGTGAAAAGCCAGGCTTGGAATAAACAATCCCTGAGTTACTATATGACTCAACCTCATCAGGGACGCAATCCTTTTGAATATCATTTTTCCTTACATCAATACTTCATGAACTTTCATCACTTTATTGTTATCATTTATCTATTTGTAGTTTACTTCTTTTTTAAAAAAAAATGTGGTCGTGCTGAACGATTGTGGTAAAAGATTTTGTTTTGTTTAAAGTTATTTGACCTTTTCAATGTTTTCTTTGCAAACGATCAAGGTACACGATTGCAGAGGTGCTCTACGAAGACGCAACTACTTTATTCCGACACCGAAATCTAAAGACAGTAGATCACTGCAAAGCAGGATGCGCCAACAAACAATGCGGGCGATAGCGCAAATTTGGGGGTTGTATTCTTCCTTGACTTTATTCCAAATTTTGCACTATTGCATCACATTTTAATTTTGAAATTTATATCACCACATCCTCTTTGACTACCGCAATCATTTAATATTGATAAATTTAGTAAGTCGCCGCATGATTTCTTTTTGCCCATTATGATTTCAATGATGAAACACATGCTTCTATTTTTTCATATACACTAGAGTCAACTTACTCTTAGAAAAGTCACCTCATGAAATAATTCTAAAAGTTAGTGGTTTGCTAGTTTTCTTTCAAAATGACCCTTTACCGAACTTCCTAAGAACATCGCATGACTTCTTTCAATCTTTTGGCAATGAGGACATTGCCGCATTTTAAATTTGGGAGTGAGATCTTTATTTTTCGACCTTGCTATTTTTAGCTCTAAAAAAAAGGAGGGAAAATTTTGAGAATAAAAACTCCACTGTCAACGCAATGGGGAAACCCAAGTTGATAAGAGTTAAGTTGTGAAGGGCACTTACCCGTAGTTGGATGTCCTCATGACACACGTAGGGGCAAGCCAAAACGAAAGTAAGTCGCCAAGATCAATGCATAAATAAATGGCTGCAACTCCGCTGCCAAGTAGGTATGAGTTTAGTCTGAGAAAGAGCGCCTTGCTTGTAGTTGGATGTCCGCATGACACACGTGGAGTCAAGCCAAAACGAAGGCAAGGCACTTGGATCAGCGTAAGGTCAGAGAAAAATAACAATGTCAAAAATATGCAAGGATAAAAATCATTTAACACCCAGTGAATAAGTTTTCTTTTGAAATAAATCATGCGATGTCATGGAATCCAGTAAAGTTTTTTTGAAGGTTAAACTTGCAGTCCCTAGGTCTTAGAAATATTTTAAGAAGAGACTTGAATAAGAATTAAGGAAATTTTGGTGTGTAGGATTTGAATGAAGTATCCTTGAGAAATCTAGGAAAAGAGATTGCAGTCGACTCTCTAAAGAAAATCTTTAGCTTATGCTTGAGGACAAGCATTGTTTAAATTTTGGGGTGTGATAACGGGCAGAAATGCATGTTATTATAGTGCTAAGTTATTAAACAATGAAGCTTTGCGTTGATAAAATATATAAGATTGCATCCAAAAAGCATTAAGTGCATGACATTGCATGACATTGTATTTTTATGCAGAATATGCATTGACGTAAAGCGTAAATTGCGATCACAAGAAAGCAACGGTTGAGCGCAGCATTACCGCAAGGCTTTGCGGTGATTTGTGCTCGCAAATATCTGCTCAAGAATGATTGCCGCATAGAGCCGCCGCAACTTAATGGGTGCATCTGGGTGAAAAGCATAATTAATCACGATGAGACAGAAAGTTTATGACGGTCGAGTCCGAATTAAGTTGACAAGCCGCTAACGGTCTACTGTAGCAAGTACACTCAACTTTTCGGTGACAAATATTCGGTGCATTAGTCAGAGAATTAAAGCCATCCCATCTATGCAATCATAAGAGAGAAATCGCCTTTCACCCTGAAGCTCTATAAATACCGAAGGCAACCTTCAGTAAAGGAGTTCAGATAGTTCAGAGTGCGAATACTTAGATAATTTTCTCCATAGTTAGAATAGCCTTGTTCTTAGTTTTTCTTTTATTTTAAGGTCGAAGCGAGAGAAGCGAGATTGTGCTGATAGATCGTTCCGGTGAACTTAGGAGAGTTTCGAAAGCGTCGAGATCAGAGAGAGGGCCAGCTCCTGCGGAAGCAAGAATATCTTTTGAACAGAATAGAGTTGACAGTGTAAAAGCCTTGGGAAGCAAAGGATTTCTACCAGGCTCTCTATCCTTATCTTCCATTGTCATTTTGTACTTAAACTCATCTATAGAAATGGAATTTACTTCTTTATATCTATTCACTCTCTATTTCTTATGCATGAGTAGCTAAATCTGTCGAATGGGTTGAGAAGCACTTAGCTAGCTTAACTGGGGATCTTCATTCTATACGATTATCTTGTATTATGTATACATCATTCGTCCATTAGAGCTACTCGGGAGGGTAGTCTAAGGACAGGATCTAGGCTTGGAAAAGTCAGGTTAGAATCAGGGCTCGGAAGAGTCAGATTAGAAACCATAATCAAGAGATAGAAGCTTAGGAATAAGCATTGTTTGCTATTAACGCATCGCATACATCCTAGAGATAGGAAATGATTGTGTGCAGTCACCTTGTCTTGTGTGCATCTTGCATCATCGCATAGGAAAAGAGTAGAGACTTAGGAATAAGCTCTATGGACATTGTTGCATTCAACACATGCGTCCTAGAACTAGGAGGACCACATTTGCATTGGAAAATGATCTGCTGTCGCATGAGTGTAGCATAATCGCATAGTTTGACGCATTCTCGGGAAACGTTAGGGAAAGACCTTCTCAACCCGTTCCTCCGCATACTCAATGTATCTACTGCATAATTGATATTTTCTCAAATCCATCACATACATTTATTTTATACCGCAAACAACAAACAAAAAAAACTATTTGATTTATTTGGTTACCGCAAAGTCTTCTTGAAAATTACCACCACATACCGTTTTCCTTAGTCCCTGAGTTCGACCCTGGACTTACTAGGAAACTCAGTGGAATTTATACTTGGATTCCATTGAGAAAACTTGTTGCTCAACGCATTTCCATCACCGCATCTCATTCCATTATTCCACCTCATAAAATAACGCATCACTTACCACTGTTACTACGTCTTTGTAGCAATAGAAGTAGTTCGAAATTATAAATTTTCTTTTGTTTCGGTTTGGAGTCGAATTAATGACATCGATCCTCGATCCAAACACATGTCTTATACTAAGGAAACTCAAAACTTGTCCCTTGCCTTTTCCTCTGTGTTGACCAGCTTTTCATAATATAACTTACTTACACTTCTAGCCTAAGCAGCAGCACTCTCCTCAAACTTAGCCACTTTTTCTAAGAAATATTTCTAAGTTTAATTCTGGAAAGCCTCCACTCAAAACTTTTTACTCATCACAGAAAACTTTGTTTTTAGCTTTTTACAATGCGATCATTCAAAATAATTCAAAGCTCGCGACTTATTATCAGATTGAAGGCAAGCCATTGAACCGGGTTACACTCTTCATTTTGGATTACTCCCATGGGTGTCATGCGGGCATCCAACTTTGGTTGCATGCTATATTCAACTCAACTCTTATCTTAGCTAGATTTAATTTGCACCAGACAAAGAAGTTGTTATTATGCGTTGATTCTGATCACCTACTTTCGTTTTTGCTTACCTACATGAGTGTCATGCGAAGTATCCAACTACGGGTAGGTACCTTGCATAACTAAACTCTTATTGGCTTGGGTTTTCCCTTTGCACTGACAACGAAGTTTTATTATGATCTTTTTTTTTTTCGTTATCATAATGTTTATGTTAAAGGCATCTGCTCAGACCGATCCCACCCCAAATTTAGAGAATGGCAAAGGTTCTTGCCAAAAAGCTAAAGATAAAACTGTTCAGAGATGCAGTAAAAGAGGTTTGAGTAGAGGTTTGCAAGTAATAAAAATGAGACTGTCAAATTGTTGACGATTCTATAGCAAAGTGAACCATGCAACTTTTAGGCGAGTAGATTTAGTGAACTTACATAAGTATCATCTGTTGGGATTGATGCCCTAAATCTCGTAGGGTTCTGTAGTTTGTAAAAACTTGTATAAAAAACATTCTATGATTTATAATATATGATATTTTATTCACTTTTGTCTATAAAATATATGATATTTTAGTTGCATTAACCACAAACCAATAAACTAAGATCCATGGTTGTCATTGTAACTTAAACATGTATGTGGAAACATACAAGTGGATCGTGTTTAAGTAATAACTTAAATAGTCTATAGTATATGGATAAGGCTGGATACCTTATCATGATGACACTACGAGTATGACCTGCTTTGTAGGTGTTACAAATGTTGTAAAGTGCTACAAATTATTTGATCTTGTATAAGACCGGACTACGAAATGTTTAATCTCATTATATAATGTCGTTCATAATAGAGACTTTTATTTCATTAGGATGACCATGGGTAACATGACCTTATTCCTGAGTGATTTGTGAACTCCTACCTATGAGGGTTGTCTTTTGATTTGCATGGGTGAGAATGGCCAGATTACCGACTCAACAAGCCTACCATTTTGGGGATCTGTCTGATTGGGGAGCTAGGAACTCAGCTACACAAAATAGAATTCTCTCCTTCCCCGAAGCAACGGTAAGTAGATAAATTGCTCCCTTAAAGGCTGATTCTGGATCTTGAACAATGTGGCACCACACCTTCTCTTGGCCCAAGAGGGGTTTAGTCATATTAGGACTATGATCTATTTTTCATTAGAGGGATCAGTGGTACTTAAGGAATTAGATGAAACTATAGGGGTAAAACGGTAATTTGGTCCAGTTGTACTTATGAGCAGTTTGTGAAGGGTCATCGTACTGTTGATTGATTATATCCAATGGACACAGAAATATATCTATAGTGCGAATAGTGCAGTTGTCGATCTTTAGTGGAGTGCATGGTAGTTAACGGATGGTGAATAATGTGATTAAAGAGTTTAATCAGTTATTCACGTACCGTTGGAGCTTCAAGCTATAGGTTCATGAGGTCTCCTTGGTAGCTCAATGGATTTAAGTTGAGAATCAATTTTTTGGTTAATTTGAAATATTCAAATTAATAAGAGAGAATTTAGTTATATATGATATAATTCAATTAATCCAATTATATATAATATAATTGACATAATGTATTTGATACATTATTGTTTAATTGGAGGAACAAATATTTGAATATGATTCAAATATACTTTCTATGAATTAGATTCATAATTATTAAATTTAATATAAATATGATTTATATTAAATATCAGAACTATGGTTTATATATTGTATATGATGCAATATTAAAACTATAGGATTAAATATAATATGATAAGTTAGTTATCATATTTATTTATAATTTATTAATTATTTTGATAATTATCCTTTTTCTCTTTAACCATCCTTATAGGGTAGTTATTTGGTTTTATGGAAAAAGTGGAATAAATGAACATGGTTTTCTAATTATTCTAGAAGAGACACTATTTGCAATCGAGTTCCTACACGATTACTTGAGAGACTAAACGATCAGGTAACATTGTCTATGCGATAAACTTCTTCATTTACATGACTGCGTTGTTTCAAACTCGACAGTCTTCCTCCTCCAAACTCTAAACTTCCCCTCTAACAAAAATTATTCAGAGCCCACCACTCCTGGATTCTCACACCGAGAATACCAAGGTCACCAAGTGGTAATGTCCTATTTGGTTCAAGGATCGAGTTGTTGCTTACTGCTTGTTTGAGCAGTGTTCGAGTTGTTCGACGCGTTCGTGAATGAGTTCGTTCGAAGGATTAAATTGAAGTACGGTTCTTCAAAGGTATAATCTCTTAACCCTTGTTCATTTTTATTTCGATAGCATGCTGTAATTTAGGTTTTATGTATAATCTGTCCTTGTGTGACTGTAAATGTATGCGTTCAATCACAATGGGGTTTGGACGATCCGCTTCCGCTCAAAGGTTCTCTATAAATAGAGTTTCATCAATTGGTATCAGAGCCAGGTTATGTTCTGATTTACAAATCCCATTTGCTGTATTGAATTTTGTTTACAGTTTGGTGGGTTTTAAGTTTCTGCAATGCGTTTAACTATTAAATGTTTGTGGATGTTGTTGATGGATGTTTCGAGATAGTTGTCTCTGTTTAATGCTTTTGTTTTACTTTTACAAAAGTTAATTGTAAAGGGCCCTGCGTTTTTGGGCATATTTTCTTGCAATCGAGTCTGTATTCATTTATGTTTTTAAGTTGTTCGTGAAGAAGCTCAAGAAGCAAGAGTTGTAGTTCGCTTTGATGGAGAAGACAAAACAGTGGTCCCATCATGTAGCTCAAGCTAAACGATCGTTTAGATTTGGCTGTGCGTTCGTGTAGAATTATTCTACTCGATCGTGTAGTATTTACTAAATGATTGCATAGCTAATGCTACGCGATCATGTGAAGTGTTTACTCGATCATGTTGTATTGGCTACATGATCGCATAGACGCACGGGGTAAACGATCGTGCGGTATTTGATACTCGACGAAAGGCATACACACTAAATGATAGTGTAGGCTATCATGCTCATCGCATAGTCAGTAGCTACATGATCGCATGGTATACGATAATCGGCGCTTGCTACTCGATCATGTAGACTATCATGCTCATCGCATAGTCGTTAGCTACACGATCGCATGGCATGCGTTACTCGAAGCGCGATGCACGATCGCGTGGACTTTCATGCTCATCACATAATCCTAAGCTACACGATCGTTTATACTCAACGTGTGTTACTCGATGATCAGAAAGATTTGCTACACGATCAAGTGACGAAGCATCAAGGCGGGCGGTTCAAGACTCGGTTCACCTGTTCGAACCGGTTGACTCGAATTTTTGTAATAGTTTAGCATTTCTTTTTCGATTTTGCCCCTATAGTTACATCTAACTCCTTAAGCACCACTGATTCCTCTAATGAACAATAAGTCATGGTTCTACTATGACTGAGTCCTCTCTTCCAAAGAGAGGGTGTGGCCACTATGTTCAAGACTCGGAATCAGCCCTTAAGGGAGCAATTTATCTACTTACCCCTGCTTCGGGGAAAGAGTGAATTTTGTCTTGTATAGCTGAGTTTCCAGCTCCCCAATCAGACGAATCCCCAAAAAGGTAGGCTTGTTGAGTTGGCAATCTGGCCAATCTCACCCATATTAATCAAAGGATCGCCCTCATAGGCGGGAGTTCTCAACTCACTCAGGATTATAGTCATGTCACCTATGGTCATTTTAGTGAAATGTAAGTCTCAAATATCAACGGTGTTAAATAAAGAGACTAATCATCTTATGGTCCAGTCTTATACAAACTCTTTGTATAGGATATCCCCGCTCACATGTCTCCACATGAATGGTCAGGATCAGACCATTTGTAGCACTTTACAATACTTGTAACATCTACAAAGCGAGTTGTATCCGTAATGTCACCAGGATAAGGTATCCCTTCTTTATTCTTATACTACAGACCATTTAAGCTATTACTTAAGGCATGATCTACTTGTTTGTCTCACATACATGCTTAAGTTACATGAAATAACCAAGGATCTTAGATTATTCGATTGAGTAAATGCTTATAAAATAACACTTTTTTTATTAATAACAATGTGTGTACAAAATATTTACAAATTACGAAACCACTGAGAGAATTAGGACACCAATCCCAACAGTGTTGCCTTTGTCCACTGCCTTCCACCTAGCTTTCCTCATACTAACACAGGTTAAGGTATGTCACCTTTGTCCATCACCTTACCCTGTATTAACCTAGGTTAGCTTTGTCCATCACCTTACCTAGTCTTACTTGTCCTACGTGTACATAGACATCATTAGAACTCATATCTAGGACTTAGCTCCAGTACCTTCACACTTAGTCCTTCAGTACTGAGTTATTCATATATTCTAAGGCACATTCTTATCTCTATATGACTTTAGTTGCCCTAAGGCATTCATTATTAACGCATACTTATGATCATTGAAGTGCATATCATAATCATAAAGTCAACGCATAAAACATAATATTAAAGAGAAATGCGTTACTTTGGAAACTATTTGAAAATAGTTGTCATAAATAGCTTTCAGTAAACATGAATTGCTAAATCATTCATAAAGGATTTGCAAATAGCTTTCAGTAAACATGAATTGCTAAATCATTCATAAAGCATTTGTAAATCATTTAAAGCATTTAAAGTCACTCACTGTCTTTGGTAATTCTCCTAATGTACTCTTCCTTTTGATATCAAACTTGTGGACATCACAATGCATTCTATCCATTAGCATTGGCCTCCCTTTTGAGACTAACATTCCATACCTGGTTTACTTTGTCTTAGTGTGCAACCTTACCTTCCAATGCCAATTTCACTATGCATTGAACACTTGGAATTCTCTTCTAGGTGCTGAGCTTGTTATGCGGCAGTCACACAGCATCAATGCATACCATGCGTCCATCAAATGGCTTAGGCGTTCCCTTCCGCCACACACCAATGCATGGTATGCCTCTTACACATCCAAGCTTTCAGCCCACACCTAAACAACCCATCGCCTAGCTAAACTTTGCACCAATCGTTCAGCCTATGCGCCCATCTTGTGGCACATCAACGCATGCCTCATGCGTTCGTCCAGTCAGGCGTTCGCATGCTCCAGCGTAACTTTGTGCCTCACACTTTACGTACCTGCCTGCACGATCCAATGCTTCTCAATGCATCTTTGCGCCCAGGCCAATGCATCCCTTGCACGCAACTTAGCTCTCAGTGCGTGCATTCAACATCACCGTCTGGCCTTTCAAGCTGCTTAATTGTTCAACCCAAGCAACTGCCTGCGTGTTCAAGATTTCCATATTCAATTTGCAATTTGAATAACTAATTTTCCTGACCTTTTCTCAAGAAATTTTTCCTATAAACTTGCTCTAAAATGTCTTGGCAAGCTTACCTTAAAATTTCAGCTAAGAGCTTCTCATGATTTGGCCAAAATCCTAAAATAATTAAAATAGGTTCATATCTACCCGAGAGTTCGAACTTCAGCTAGATTCTTCAATCTCTAGCTTGATTCCTTTGGAATTTCCCTCCAGCAACCTAACCTCAGCAACTAGACACACTAAGCGTTTGAATGGCTCTAAAATCACTCCATTCGCATGAGTGAATTGCTCAAATTCTCTCTTTGAATTCAGGTTTCTCCTTTTATACTAGCAGCTGCATGCTTATCTTAAACCTTAAACTGCCACCTTATCCTTTAAGTGATAACAAAAAACCTAAGCATGACAGCTAGCTTGACTAATCGTTCACTAAGTTGATCCTTTCCTCTTGATCATCAACGCAAGGGTCAATTCTCAAGTCAACGCTTGCATCCATTTGGTCGCATGCCTACTTCAACAATGTATCGCCCAACCTTGGCCAACGCATAGCTTACCTTTAGGCCATCGCGTTCCTCCTATGGTCACATACCTTAGACCAATGCATGTCCTAGCTCACACATAGCTTATTCTTAGCACATCATCAACCAGCGTTAATCCTTCCTCAACGCTCAACCATCGAGCATCGCATGCCTCATTTACCTGTGCCAAGACTGCCAACGCTTTCCAAGCAGTTGCACAGTCTTTCAGCGTAATCGCATACCTCATCGCAAACTTCCTCGCTTCATCGTATAGCTCTAGCGCGTATTGATTATTCAACACCTTGGGCTCATCACTGCATACTGATCAGCATGCATGCCCAACCTCAACCTTATCCTTGCGCTCATTGTACAACCCCCGCACACATCGTATACGTCATCATCTTACGCCCAACCTTGCACTCAGCTTTGTGTCCATTGTCTAGTGCTTATCATGTAGCCCTGTAAGTAACTATATGATCACCCTTGCACAACGCCCCAACACCCAACACCCACGCTTGCGTGCAACCGAACGCTTCCTTGCTCGTGCCTAACCCATACTCGTTGCACGATGGTCCTTCCTCGCATCACGATCACGCAAGCCTCTTGTGGCCACCACATGCCTTGTCAACGCATAGGGTCACAAACGCTCAATCAAGACCACCTTGGCATGCACAACTTCAACGCCTAGCTTCCCCACACTCGACCACACTTGGCCTCTACAAGAGCTCGTCTAACCTCTATAAGCAAGTCCAACGCATAAGAGTTTGTCTCCAATGCCCAACACAAGGCTAACGCATAGACTACACACTACCAACACTTAGCCATTTTATGTCTTGCCTAACCTCCAAGACAAAATCACCACTCATTCTTCTTACCTCAACGCCTAACGTAAGGCCAACGTCCATGACAACACTTAGCCAAATTTTCCTCTTACTAAGTTATCTAAAACTCACCCGAGACTAGGTTTTCCAACACTTAGAATTTTCTTCCTTCATCTTCCTACTTTCTTTACTTCCTTTCACAACTTTACTTTAACATATCTTTAGTCTTTGCTTAGCATGCTTATTACTCACTTATATAGGGAAAATGGAGAACAGGGTTTACAAGTTACCTAGGTCATCGCTTTATAATAGTCAGTCTTAAATAGTAAACAACGTTATAAAGTAAGAGTGACTTATTTTTTGGTCCGATCTTACATAAACTCATTGCATATGACACCCCCCCTCCTCATGTCAATACATGAATGAATTAGGTCACTTTGTTGTAGAACTTTACAAACAAATTGTAACAACTATAGAGTGGGCCGCATCCGATATTATTACCAGAATAAGGTACCCAGCCTTATTCGTATACTAGACCATTTTGGCTATTTATTAAACTTGATCCACTCTTATGTCTCCACATAAAGTTCATGTATTCATATAATAGCCATGGATCTTTAGTTTATTGGATTTAATCTTTACAAGTGCAATTCACATATTCAAAAACAATTTTATTGAATAAACGTCAATAACATCTTTATTGATAATAGAATATGTTTAACATTACAAATCGCAAGTTTTAGGACATACAACCCAACCTTGAGTTACCATAGTTTTAAACATTTCAATGTTATGGAGGGCTTTAGTTGCTAATGAAGGAACTCTTATTCAAGAGTACCTACGAGCGGAAGTGGATCTTTCTAATTCATTGTGACAGAATTTCCACATATACATTCAAACATACTAATATGCATTCATAACGCTAAATTATTGGCATGCTCAAAGGAACCATAAATAAGAGGTCGAGAGATCATACCAGTTGAAGACTTATACTTCACAACAAATCTCACTTTTGCTGAAACGGTAAGCTATCGCTCAGCAAATCCCAATCATCTACCTCAAACAGTCTCTACATGAACAAAAGGACGGGGATGACACGACCACTCAGAGCCCTCAGTATTCTCGGAGTGAGAACCCAAAGGGTGGGCTTTGTTTGGATTTGGTAGAGGGGAGGAAGAAGGGAGATCATATACAATGATCAAGCAAGTGGGAGAAAGACTTGTTTATAATATAGACAAAATGTTTGATCGTTTAGGTGAAGTATATGATCGTGTAGGAAAAGGTTAGCGATCGTCTAAATGATCGTGTAGGAAAAGCTAAGTGATCATCTATACGACCGTTTAGTAAATATCGGGTGTTTAACGATCACTTAGAAAAAGGTAAACGATCGTTTAGTAAATAGCGCGCAAGAGTGTAAGTGTTAAATGATCGCTCAGCACTATCGTATAGGTAAATGATCATTCAAGCACTATCGTATAGGCACGGGTTTTATTAAGCAATAACACACTTCAACACTATGTCCGCGCATCCAATGCTTAACAAACCGTGAGCTATTTAAGCGTCCCAAAGCGATTCTTCAACTTACTCATCCATTACAAAAATAGAAGAGATGCCGACATATTATCCCTTAATCGTCCAATTACTAGACAATGAGTATAATCACATTATATTCATAACCTATGGATTAATATCATATATTAATCATAGTATTTTTCCTCCACTAGATATAAATCATATTTATATCCAATTTCCTCCAAATTAATGTATCTCATACATAAAGTTAATTATATCATATATAATTAACTACTTCACTTATATCATATATAATGGAACTCCCTCTTGTCAATTTGAACATTTCAAACTGATCCAAAAACTGATTCTCAACTTGTATCTAAGCTACCAAGGGGACCCTATGGACCTATGGCTCGAAGCTCCAACAGTACGTGAATAACTGACTAAACTATTTATCCACGATATCCACCATCCGTCAACTGCTAGGCATTCCACTAAAGACCAACAACTGAACTCTTCTTACCACAAATATATTTCTATGTCCATCGGATATAACCAATCATGATTACGATGACCCTTCACAGATGCTCGTAAGTACAGCTGGCCAATTTATCGTTTTGCCCCTATAGTTACATCTTTTCCTTAAGTACCACTGATCCCTCTAATGAACAATACAACATAGTCCTATTATGTGTGAACATCTCTCGAGCCATGAGAAGGTGTATGGCACCACATCGTTCAAGCCCCGAGATCATCCCTTAAGAGAGTAATCTATCTACTTACCCTACTTCAGGGAATGAGTGAACTCCATCTTGTGAAACTGAGTTCCCAGCTCCCAAATCAAACGAATCCCAAAAGTGGTAAGTTTGAGTCGGCGCTCTGGTCACTCGCACCCATGCAAATAAAAGGACCGCCCTCGATGGCAGGAGTTCCCAACTCACTTAGGATTAAGGTCATATTACCTATGCTCATCCTAGTGAAGTGAAGTCTCTGTCATGAACGGAGTTATATGATGAGACGTTAACACTTCGATGTCAGGTCTTATACAAACTCTTTGTATAGGACGCTCTCGCTCGCACGTCCCCTACATGAATGATCAGAATCAGACCATCTATGACAAGTCACAACACTTACAACTACTCCACAAAGCAGGTCGCGTTTGTAGTGTTACCAGGATAAAGTTTCCCTCCTATATCCATATACTACAGACCATTTTGGTTGTCACTTAAAATATGATCCACTTGTACGTCACTACATACATGCTTAAGTTACATAAAGACAACCAGGGATATCAAGTTTAGTAGCTTGTGGTAAACTAAAAACATCTAAATGTGCAAAGTCAAAAAGTGAAGTAAATATCATATATATTATACATCACAAGAGTTCGTACAAAAATGTTTACAAACTACAGGACACGAGACTTTAGGGCACAAATCCCAACAACTAACGGTCTTAGCACATAAAGATGTTTTCCAGTTCAGCAGAACAAATATTGACCCCATTATTTGAAATAAACACTTTATTTACAGAAAAATTTATACAATATGATTGTTCAAGTAAACACTTTATATAAATTAAGTTCCTCTTCAAACCAGGAACTACATATACATTTTCTAACAAAATATATCTATTTTGTAAATTTAACTGGAGACCTCCCACTACCACAATTAAAACGACATGCCCAGTTCCAACCCGCATCGTCATCTCTCCAGCTTCCAGTTACCACCAGAAACTAATTCCCTGTAATGAAGAACAAACGTGGTTAGTGGTGCCCGAATCAATTATCTAGGTTGAATCATCATTTTCCATTAAACAGGTTTCCAAAGAAAACAAATCATATTTACCTTGCTTGACCTTCTTATTCTTCGCCAAGTATTTGGGACAGTTCCTCTTCCATTGTCCCTCCTGGTTGCAATGGAAAGAGATTCCCTTTGCAACCTTGGCTTTCTTGCCCTTTTGGGCAGCAGCTGATGGGTTAGCTTTTCCCTTTCCACCTTTCTTCTTCTTCCACTTTTTGGTGCTGGAAAAAGAAGACACAAACTTTGTCCTAGGTCAAAACTCTATGGAACTTTTTAGAGGATGAAGCAACATTTGCTTCACCCTTCTGTTCCTTGGTTTTCATCAAGGATTGAAAGGTCTGTAGATCGTTGAGTAAGGTGGTCAGGTTGTAGTCAATCCTGTTCAAACGGCATTGCTATGGAACTGTAGGAAACTTTCAGGTAAAGATTTTAAAATGAAGCTAACCTGACCAGCTTCGCCAATGACAGACCCATTCATCTCCGCCACGTTGAAGTAGACCATCATGTTGAGAACCTGTTCTCGAATAGATACCCCTTCTTGCATACGAGCATTGAAGATGTGCTTGAGAGCATCGTGCTTGAGTTGTGTGGACGGTTGTCCAAACATTCCCCTCAGGGACTTCATAATCTCACAAGCCATGAGTATGGGGTCATGCTTCTTGGCCAAGACTTCGGAAAGGCTTGCCAAGATATACGTTCAGGCCTTCTTGTTTGCCCATGTCCATCACTCGTATGCTTCTTGAACATTTAAAGCAGCATTCAGAGCTGAAATGGGAGGACATACTCTATTAGGACAAAACAAAGGCCATTAATGATAAGGATTGTATTGATCGTACTTTTTCCAAGAAGTGTCGCCCTTTAGTTTGTCAACAGTGAGTAAATTTAAGGTAGCAGAAGTCATATTGAAAAGATTGTTGAAACCATACAAATTATTTATAATTAGCCTAATTGCATTAAACCATCAAGACAACCAATCAACTTTTAGCAAAATAATCTAATGTACCCTAAGTGACATCTATTTTGCAATGACGTATCAGTGAGACAAGATAAAAATCACTGTAGGGTGATCATGTGCCCCTTCATTGAAATGAGACAATCTCAACTAGACAGAACAACTCCTTGTTACTGTCACTATTAGTCACCATTATTTGGTCAGAATTTGTTAAACTCGTTTGACAATTCTTGTAAGTTTAACACCTCGTTTTAGGTCCTAGAGTTCCATCTAATGAGCCAATCATAGGAAAAAACCAATTGGGACATGAATCTAAAGTAGCACTATCCATTGTTGGAGTTTGAATAAAACGTCATGCAAAAATGTCATCCTATAGGGGGACACTCAAGGTGTCATGAGGCCATGCACGAAACTTTACTTCAAACTAATGAGAGAGGCCGAGGGATATGTCATCACACGTTCCGCTCCTACTTATTATAACACTCTCTCCATTCATCTTGATATTGATCTATACAAATGTCATCCGTAGGGAGACACTCAAGGTGCCTCGAGGCCGAGTATAGATCTCACGGTGTGAATTTTAAGGGAGAAACGTTAAGAAAAAAATGAAGTATCATATACCCCATTTTCCTCCCATTGATTGTTTTACCTAGTGTTAATTAACTTTAAAAAATTTGGTACTGATTTTAACTAAGTGTTTGCTTAATTTGTCCAAAAACAACACTTGTGTTGTATAGGGTTTGTTAAACTCTTTAACAAAATTTAATCAAACTTGCATACTTGTAACAAATTTATCTAATTCACCTTTCTAGATAAGTTCCCATATAGAAGTGTTATGTTTTCATCAACTTAAATACCCAGTATAGACAGAACTAGCCTTAGACAAAAGGCCCCTTATAGATATATTTGTTACAAAGTTAATCTTTTATTAAGAATCAATTTAATCATATTAAACCGATTAAAAGATTAAGCTTATATTTCTAATCTCATTAGAAACATGATCTTAGGTCTATCTGAATCATGTTTTAAAACAATTTTAAAAGATGAATGTAACCTAAGGTTTGCATGCAATTCTGAATTATCGATTTAATTTCTAATTGCATTTAGTTATAACCATTATAAATAAACGAAACAAATTAAAACATACATTGTTTGCTTTGATATACTTTAGTAAATTATAACATTTATAAATTATCTAAGGTAGTGTCATGCTTCATGCAATTTCATTCCATTACTAACATATATAACATTTATATAATAAGGTAATGAAACATACTATAGCATACATTCATACATTCATTAAACCATATATTATAACAATTATGATATAATAATGCATGAATGCTATTAATACATGCATGCATATATTATAACATTTATACTATATGATGCTTGAGCATGCTATATTAATTAAATCATGCATATACCTATATTATAACACTTATAATATAAATGATGCATGAAAATAATTGGATAACCTATGGTGGGATTTTATACTATATGACATACTATATGGCATATAATAATAAAAACAAGTCATACATCACATGTATAATATAAAAGCAATTAACGGATCGGGATTGGACACCTAAAAGGAAATTTAAAACTAACTATTACAAAATAATATCCATCCAGTTCAACACAGGTGAATCGGGGCTTGACCGTTCGAACTAGACCAGGAACTAGTCCAGATGAACCTCAAACCATCGAACCAGGTAACCCATGAACCGAACCAGACCAGCAAACCTTGAACCACGCGCGAACCAGAGCTGAACCACGTGAAAACTCCGTCTCGGAGCGTCGCAACGTTGTGTCCTTGTCACACCCCTCCCCGAGTTTGCCTCTTGAGCCCGAGGGGAGGGGCAACAGACTGCAGATACCACCCTTTTTGATACCTACTGCCTATTTGAAACTTTCTACCCTCAATACACTTTAAGCCAAAGATGTAATGAACAATTTTTAGGCCAAACTCATTTTATTATAAATAGCATAACGTTTATACAACTCTTGGGCTTAAACTACAAAGTTTACATCAACAATTCTAAAACCGGTAGTGAGGCTGTGGCGTAGCGGACCTTGACCTTAGTAGCACCCTGAAACTCCTCACCTTTCACTACCTAAGGGGGAGGGGGGAGGGGAAAGAAAACAAAACATGGAAAACTTGAGCTAAATAGCTCAGTGAGTGGTAGTTTTATACAAAAATAAGTTTGATTTCAGAAATTCACTTTTGGGAAAACAATTCCACAATCAAACAATAATCACATAACAAAATGTAACCTCCCCAGCCTGTCAGTTGGACATCCCTGGCATGATCATGTATGTTCCCTGGGTACTTCCGCGAATAACCCACAATGACTATCGTGGACGCAATCTCCACACCCTATAACCCGCCGAATGTGCACATGTCGATTCCTGCTAGACATGTTTGGGTACGCTGACAATCCCAGCCAAATTCCCTGACAATCCCTGCTAAGCATCCACAAAGCATGCTAACAGTATCCTGGGTACAAATCTCGTTTCCCAATGCAATTACACACGCATTACGACAACATAACAACAATCAAATCCAGACAAAACATATTTCCTGATCATGCCAATATTTCAAATATAACCTATATATATATATATATATAATCACACATATACATAGAAATCACTCATATAAACAATAGAATAACCACTCACCTTGGTTGGGTAGGTGAAGGAAATTGGATTCGAGATTTCCATGAGCAGCGAAAACAAGATTATTCCAAATCACAATCATGAATGAACATCACATATTACAGTCGAATACAAAATAAACGGTTATGGAAATAATTCAGAAATTATAGCATGAAAAACTCAAATGAACAAAGAGAAAAATTCTACGAACATTTGAAGATTCGTCTCCACGCTCTGTTACGCACGACCGCTCAAACAACAGTTACCTCGAACATACGATCTACACGATAGCAACACAGCATGAACACTTTGCGCTTGTCCTCAACGATCGCCTCGGTCACGAACTCCTTAGCAACAACACGAATGGCCTCCACAGAACCTCAACGGTGTCGAGTTAAGTAAGACACCACCAATAAGGCTACCTTGGTATTCTCTGTGTGAGAATCCAGAGGGTGGGCTCTGTTCGGACTTGGTATGAGGCAGACGAAGAAGGAAACACCGATCGTGTACACGATTGGGCAAGTGGGAGATGGCGGAGACCTATCGTATAAGTCGATACTCAATCGTTTAGATAAAGCTATGTGATCGTCTAGCAAAAGCTATGCGATCGTTTAGCTTGGTTTGTCGCCTACAGACACTACAGGATCGTTTACTTTGGACAAGCGATCATCTAGCAAAACTATGTGATCGTTTAGTAAATACTATGCGATCGTTTAGCTCGCCACAACACGATCGTTTAGCTCGCCCTAGCCGTCGTTTAGTAAATTCGTATTTACTTGACAACTATGTGAGTTTCTTTTGCGCGAGAGAGAAAACTCAAAAAAACTTTTTAGGAAAACTTTTCAACAGTTTGTAAATCTTACTAAAATTAGGAAAACCATTTTTCTTTTTAACTCACGGTTAACAGGAATCCAATAACCACCCAGTCATTTGGTTATTAAAGAAAAATAATTAATATTACTATAAATATAAATGATAACCAACTTATCATACTATATTTATAACCTACAGTTTTAATATTTCGTCTCATAAAACATATAAACAATAGTTCTTTTTCTATTCCATGGTACTTAATGTAAATCTCATTTACATAAATCCTCCACTAGATGTATCTCATACATCATACCGATTATATCATATATAATCAAAATACCTCTAGTCAATTTGAACATTCAAATCAACACCAAAAACTGATCCTCAACTGAATCCATTGAGCTACCAAGGGGACCTTATGGACCTGTAGCTCGAAGCTCTAACGGTACGTGAATAACTGACTAAACTCTTTAGTCACGGGATCCACCATCCATTAACTGCCAGGCACTCCACTAAAGACTAATAACTGAACTCTCCTTACCACAGATATATTATGTATCCATCTTAACCAATCAGCAATGCGACAACCCTTCACAGATCGCTCGTAAGTACAGTTGGGATAATAATCATTATGCCCCTATAGTTACATCAGTCTCCTTAAGTACCACTGATCCCTCTAATGAACATAAGTCATAATCCTACTATGACCGAGTCTTCTCTTCCAAAGAGAAGTTGTGGCCACTATGTTCAAGCCCCGGAATCAGCCCTTAAGAGAGCAATCTCTCTACTTATCTCTGCTTCAGGAAAGGAGTAAATTCCATCTTGTGGATTGAGTTCCTAGCTCCCAGATCAGACAAGTCCCTAAAAAGGTAGGCATGTTGAGTTAGCAATCTGACCACTCTCACCCATACTAATCAAAGGATCGCCCTCAAAGGTAGAAGTTCCCAAAACACTCAGGATTGAGGTTGTGTCATCTATGGTCGTTTAGGTGAGATGCAAGTCTATAGTATCCACGATGTTATATATAGAGTCTAGTCATCTCGTGGTCCAGGTCTTATACAAACTCTTGGTATAGGACACCCCCACTTGCATGTCTCCACATGAATGGTCAGGATCTACCATCTGTAGTAGTTTACAACACTTATAAACCTCTACAAAGCAGCCCATATCCGTAGTGTCACCAGGATCAGGTATCCCACCTTAATCCTTATACTACAGACCTATTTAGGTTATCACTTAAGGCATGATCCACTTGTATATCACATATACATGCTTAAGTTCATATAAGATAACCAAAGAGCTTTGTTTATTGGATATGAGTAAATACGAGAATTAAATAACACTTATTTTATTCATTGAACAATGTGTATCTTTACAAAACAATGAGACTCCGGGAGAATTAGGACACCAATCCCAACAGTAGGAACTTTCCTCTCTGAAGTTCCTTAGGTTTCCTCAGGCTCCCTTTTGAACCCTAAATTATAGATTTAACTACAAGCTTAGATTACTCATCATTCCAAGCCTTATTTTGAGACACTTCCTTCTACAAATATGTTCTAAAATGTCTCAGGAAGCTTACCTTAAAATCTCAGCTTATAACTGCTTGTGGTTTGGCTGGAATCCTCAAGTCATCAAGACTGGCTCAAGCTTACTTGAGAGCTTGACCCTTTTGTTTTTTCCCCACTCTCCATCCTGATTCCTTTGAGTTTTTTCTCCGGCAGCTCTGCCTTGAAAACTAGACTCTTAGACTTTCAAGTGGCTTTGAAATCACTCATAACGCACGAGTAGTCTTAGAGAACTTCTCATCCCAAGTTGATGTTACTTCATGCCCTTACTGTCCAATGACATTTCCTTCTCTTGGAACCACTTGACTAACGTATGGTTTTGCTACCAACGCATGCCCTTTTTTATCAACGTATAGTCTCCTCCCAATCAACCCTCATACACTCTTTCTAATGTCCTTTGAAGAGAATTTCAAGTTATGAACTGAAGAGAAGTCCTTGGCCCTATTTATAGACGTTCCTACTTCACCTTATGTTGACACCTCCAGCTTGCTGCATGCCCAGGCGTCTACCACTCGGGTTGCCAACGCCCTCCTTTGCCACCACCAGCTTGAAGTGTTAGCCTCTTCTTCATCAAGTTCAACATATCCGGTTCGCATGCTCTTTGGTGCATCCACCTCCTACTTTTGAGTTGTCTTCCTCATGCATACTTCCTTTGCATGAAATCCTATTTGTCCACCTTCTACTAACTTAAACTTAACCCCTTCTCGGTTAACCACTATTAGCCCATGGCTTTCTCATCAATTCATCACAAGTCCTTGCTTGACCGCATACCTTTCTTCACTCGTATGGCTCTCCCTTGGCACATACGTTCAACTAGGGTTATGACCATTACACTCTTCCAATGTATGCTATTAGCCTTTGTCCTATGTGCCCACTCATCCTCTGATGTCCTTAGCACATAACACATCACCAACGCATACCAACACTTGGGTCAAATTAGGTCTCACTCAATGGCTCATGGTATATCTTACCATCACCTAGCCTCTTGTTAACGCATACCTTATTACTAATGCTAGCATGTCCTTATTGCTTGCCAACGCTTTTAGTCTCTTGCTCAAGACCAACGCAATCTAACCTCACAAGCCTCGTGTACCACAAGCCCTAGCAATGCATGGACACTTCACTATGTGCCCACCATGGCTTGGCCCATTGTCTAGCTCATCGTGTAGCTCTTGCACTCATCGCATAGCTTATCGCCTAGAAATCTCTCGTTGTCGCTTATCATCCAACCCTCTCACTATCTCTCATCATCCAACCATCTCGCTGTCGATCATCATCTAGCACGTGCGTGATAACTGGCAGAAATGCCAGTTATTATAAGCCTTTTATTTAGAATTATGAGGGCTAACAGGTAGAAAACGCAGTGATAATACTTAGAATTTGTGAAAATTTGAGTTTTGCGTCGATTAGTACCTAAATTCTCATTGACCCAATATTATGCGTTATTTTGTGCCAAAGTGTCTATATTTGTAGCTATCGCAGGAATCACACGCATGCGTTTGAAGCTAACAATCACAGACAAACGTATGCACTAAAGCCAGTCTACCACAAAGACGACACAGACGACAATCACATGCGTCTAACGCATGGAAGTTGCGGTAAACATATGCATCTAACGCATGGAGAAAACGATGAACAAATAGAGAGTGCGCCCACGGATTGACAACCATAATAGAAGATCGCAAGATGGGTAGAACGCGTTGATAACTTCAATTGAATTCAGCTCGGACGCATACCTTGGGAGTATCAACAAGATAAGGCGATGTGACAATGCCCATACCGCAGCAAAAGCAGCTGTGAGTTATACCTTCATCATTATAGCTGTCAGCGTCCAAACTCTATAAATAGCCCTTGGGATCTTTATTTTAAGACATCTGAGGCAGAAGTTTGTGATCATAGAGGAGAGCCTGAAAGAGATTTCCAGTGAGAATTCTTCATCTCCACAACCTAGACCGAGTGACGATCGGAGCATTCGCCGGAGATAGAGCCCAAGAGAGACATCTCCACCATTCAACCATGGCACCACCGGCAGCCTTGACGTAGATTCCTTCATCTCCCTTCTAATCTCTGTATTGTATTACATTTTGGCTTGAGATATTAAGATATTTTGTGATCAATGCAAATCTTAATTCCTTCATTATCGTCTTCTTCATCATCTTCATCTCTGTCATATTTTATCTTCAGCGTTTATTTATCAAAGTCAATCGCATGCTTAATCGTGTAGCCTAGAGATAGGACACATAAAGTAACCCACCGAGAAGTGTGCGTTGTGCGAGTATAGTAAATTAATTCTCTTTGCTTGGTGAAAGGTTGTAGCAACGCTTATCTATGGGATGTTGCATTACTTGTCTATGAGTTAAATAGCCATGTCTAACTGCCTGAGAAGGTAAGAGATGAAACGCACTAAGCAAGGTTCGCATTGTTCCTAAATATAGGCACAATCTTATGGTCAACGCAACCATGCACTATAGAGATATAGTCATGCGGCTGACCACTGAGAGGTGTGATGCGTTAGTGCAACGAGCTGGGATTATTCGGGCAATTTAAGATAGTAAACATTACTATGCGTTATTGGTTGTTGTGTTTCTACCTATTCTCATTGTAAACTTCATATTACTCAATCTGTTTAGCTAGGAGTAGGAGTAGTGTATAAGTCATTTAAACTTTCTTCGCTTGATTTTTATTCTTATTCCTCGCCTCAAACGCATCACCTCACAAATATTATGAGTGACAAGTCTCCGTGTTCGACCTCGGATTACCCGAGAAACTTGCATTTGTGTTATACTTGGCGCAAGCATAAGAAAACTTGTTATAGGAACACATGGTCATTGCATGCTAAGATTAATGCATCATCATTCTGACGCATGACCTCAGACGTATGGGAGCAAACGCATCAGTTATGTCTAACGCATGATTTCATGTTCAAACCCATCCGTCCTTAATAATTAAAATAAAACAAAACCCGTTTCTAAATTATCCCAACAAGTTTTTGGCACCATTGTCAGGGACTTGGCAGCTAATGTTTTGCGAAGTTTTTGTGTTTTCGTAGGCACTCTTTCAATCTTAGGCGTATTGTAGATTGTGCGACGAAGTTGCAAACAATATTTGAAGTATAGGCGATGCGTCGAAAGTCAAATATTGACCCTGAAATAGAAAGGCTATCTGTCGCATGAGTTGGAAGCAGTCTTAGACGCATGTTAACCATCATGCGTCCAACAATTGCTGGAAGCTCCAATGGTCAGGGCGAGCCCCCTTGACCCAAGCAGTTGAAAAGCATCTCTTGCATGGGAGACTCCTTGTGGTGACAACACTCTAATTTTTCCAGGGACGTCTTCTACTCTATCTTTTACATTGCTTTTTTAGTTTAGTTTATTATATTTATTTATTATTATTTTGGATATGCGGATGCTTCCTTGGTTGTGGTGCGTTTGCTCCTTATAGGTGCG
This sequence comes from Benincasa hispida, assembly GCF_027475165.1. NCBI lineage: Eukaryota > Viridiplantae > Streptophyta > Magnoliopsida > Cucurbitales > Cucurbitaceae > Benincasa > Benincasa hispida. Next base: position 519,870 of record NC_143489.1, on the reverse strand, counting down.
ATAATAACTCTCCTCGGTGCACAGTTACAATGGAAGAATCCTCCACATCCTTCAAACGCGTGGCTTCAATCGCATGAACCCCAACGCATTGTTGTATGCATTATTCTACTTAAGTTTCTTTTCTTGTTATCTTTTATGCATTAGCCTTTTGGAATTCTCCTTGTTTGACTGCGGTTCTTTGCGGTGCGTCTATAATGGTACAAATAATTCACCGCGTCCTCTAACTAGTATCGCAAGGCACCCCATACTTTTAATAGATTCTTCAAATTGTGAAAGTCTATAGTTGTATTGTGTGCAAACCCTTGCTCAAACATTTGTTATCACATTCCTATTAAGTTTGTTTTTAGCTTGCAATGAGAATGCTGGCACCCTCTAAGTTTGGGGGGTGGCAGCGGTCTCGGAGAATTGCATTCATCACATTGCGGTTATTTCCTTCAAAAGAAGAAGAAGAAGAAGAAGAAGAGCTTTTTGAAAATAACAACTCCACTGTCAATGCAATGGGGAAACCCATGTTGATAAGAGTTGAGCTGTGAAAGGCATTTACTCGTAGTTGGATGTCCGCATGATACCCGTGGGGGCAAGCCAAAACGAAGGTAAATCGCCAGGATCGACACATCAGCGCAACTTCTTTGTTTGGCGCAAGTTAAATAAAACAAGACATGAGTTGAGTTGAATATGGAACGCCACCAAAGTTGGATGCCCGCATGACACACGTGGGGGTAAGCCAAAACAAAGAGCGTAACCAGGTTCAACGCCGCATTCAAATAAGTAAATGCATAAGCTTGAATTGTTTTGAACGAACGCATTCTCATGAGCTAAACACAAAATTGCGGAGAATGAATTAAAAGTTTTTTAGCAAGGGCTTGCCAAATTTCAACTTAGAAAAGATCTCTTTGAAGAAGCACCCAAAGTAGAGGAGAGCATTGCAGCCATGGTTAGAGGTACGAGTTAATTATATTCTGAAAAGCTGGTCATTGTAAAGGAACGCCGAAAGGTGAGTCAAGAATTTCTTGAGTGTAACGCATGCTTGAGGACAAGCATGATTCTAAGTTTCCAGGGGGGGGGGGGGAGAGGTGATAACTGGTAGAAATGCCAGTTTTATAAGCCTTTTATTTAGAATTATGAGGGTTAATAGATAGAAAACGCAGTGATAATACTTAGAATTTATGAAAATTTGAGTTTTGCATCGATTAGCACCTAAATCCTCACTGACCCAATATTATGCGTTATTTCGTGCCAGAAGTTTGTGATCATAGAGGAGAGCTTGAAAGAGATTTCCAATGAGAATTCTTCATCTCCACAACCCAGACTGAGTGACGATCGGAGCATTCGCTGGAGATAAAGCTCGAGAGAGACATCTCCACCATTCAACCATGGCACCACCGGCAGCCTTGACGCAGATTCCTTCATCTCCCTTTTAATCTCTGTATTGTATTACATTTTAGCTTGAGATATTAAGATATTTTGTGATCAATGCAAATCTTAATTCCTTCATTATCGTCTTCTTCATCATCTTCATCTCTGTCATATTTTATCTTCAGCGTTTATTTATCAAAGTCAATCGCATGCTTAATCGTGTAGCCTAGAGATAGGACGCATGAAGTAACCCATCGAGAGGTGTGCATTGTGCGAGTATAGTGAGTTAATCCTCTTTGCTTGGTGAAAGGTTGTAGCAACACTTGTCTATGGGATGTTGTATTGCTTGTCTATAAGTTAAATAGCCGCGTCTAACTGCCTAAGAAGGTAAGAGATGAAACGCACTAAGCAAGGTTCGCATTGTTCCTAGAGATAGGCATAATTTTATGCTCAATGCAACTATGCACTATAGAGATATAGTCATGTGGCTGACCACCGAGAGGTGTGATGCATTATTGCAATGAGCTGGGATTATTCGGACGATTTAAGATAGTAAACATTACTATGCGTTATTGGTTGTTGTGTTTCTACCTATTCAGTGCAATGAGCTGGGATTATTCGGACGATTTAAGATAGTAAACATTACTATGCGTTATTGGTTGTTGTGTTTCTACCTATTCTCATTGTAAACTTCATATTGCTCAATCTATTTAGCTAGAAGTAGGAGTAGTGTATAAGTCATTTAAACTTTCTTCGCTTGTCTTTTATTCTTATTCCTCACCTCAAACACATCACTTCACAAATATTATTGAGTGACAAGTCCCCGTGTTCGACCTCAGATTACCCGAGAAACTTGCATTTGTGTTATACTTGGCGCAAGCATAAGAAAACTTGTGATAGGAACGCGTGGTCATTGCATGCTAAGATTAATGCATCATCATTCTGACGCATGATCTCAGAAGCATGAGAGCAAACACATCAGTTATGTCTAACGTATGATTTTATGTTCAAACCCATCCATCCTTAATAATTAAAATAAAACAAAACCTCTTCCTAAATTATTCCAATAGTGCGCCCCTCACATAGCACTTACACCCAATCACATAGCTCCATCGTCTAGTGATCTCTCGCTGTCGCTTATCACCTAACGATCTCATTGTCGCTCATCGCATATTTATCACTGTTGCTCATCGTCTAACGCATTATGTCCATCATCTAGCGCGTCCGCTTATCGTGTAGCGCCATCGTCTAGCGCTTGCGCCTAATGCATCGTTTAGCGTCTATACTTATCGCCTAGCGCCCAAGCTCATCGTTTAGCGTTATCGTTTAGTGCTATCGTCTAGCACTATCATCTAGTGCTATCGTTTAGCACTTATGCTTATCGTGTAGCTCATCGTGTAGTGCCACATGTAGCTACACGATCGTCTGCGTGCACAACACTCCAACGCCCAGTGCCCACACTCGCGCATACCTGATTCTACCGCATGCATGCTAACCTCCAAAACTTGGTTGCCACATGCTTTGTCCAACGCATGGCTTTCCTTCACCCGACACACTTGGCTTCAAGGCTTAATCTCTTATAACCTCTACAAACTTAGTTTCATTAGAGCCTCATGCGTTAATGTTTCCTAACCCCAAATGCATGGTTTCTTTTTTGACTTCATACTTAGCCAAATTTTTACTAATTAAACAAATCTATTCAAACACTTAGAATTTTCCTTTTCTTCAACATAGGATTAACTTATACTTAGTTAATTGTCTTAATTACTTGCTTAAATAGGGAAATTGAGATATGGGTTTCACAGTCCTAACATGACGCTACGAAGTTTTCCCTCGTTCGCCACATCGCAGCGTCGCAACACTATTGTACAGTTTCAAACTGCTTCGAAACTCCATCGTTTTTCGCCTCATTTTCTCCAGAATCCGGGCAGAAATCACCACGAATGATTCAAGAGCAATCAATATAGACTCGATAGCAAATTATGTCTCACAAACATGGGCCTTTAAAACAAAATTTGTAAATAAACAACAAATCTAACACATCCAATCCCGAAACCATCCATTAAATGTAAACCACTGAACACATAATTCATCATATGAATAAACATAATGAATTATCCACCAACACTGTAAAAACCATTTTGAAAATTAGGAAAAATTGGGAAAAAACCTGTGGCTCTAATACCAATTGAAGGAACCCTTTGAAAGGTCATTGAGCGGAACATAAGAGCGTTCCAATTTCCCATTTTTCACAGAACAATAGTTTTACGGAGAAGAACATGAAAATTATGCATTTAATTCAATAAACAGAACATACTTGAAAAACAGAATACAAAAAGATAAAATGAGTTAGAAAACCCTTACCTTTGAAGAATAGTTCTTCAATTGAACAAATCCCTCGAACTCCAAAATGGGCACCACCGTGAAGAAAACCTTGGTATTCTCTAGGTGAGAATATAGAGGATGTGGGGCTCTGGCTATTTTGGTGAGGGAATTACAAAGAAGCAAGGTGAGAAAATCATGATTATGAGAATTCTCTCTCTGTATCTTTCCATACACAGAGATGAAGAGAAAAACCACCAACTCCACCTATGTGATGGAGAGAAAGAAGGGGGGGGGGGGGGGGGGGAGTCAACTCCCTCCCATAATTAATTTTCAAAAAAATAAATAAACTAAACTAGATAAATTAATTTATTTAATAAATAATTTAACATATATTCATATGATAACTACCTTATCATATAATATATATTAAACTATATGTTATATCAAATATACTATACAACCTATAGTTTTAATATTATATCATATACAATATAACCTATGGTTTTCTTTCTCTCACCAATGACTTTTAATATAAATCACATTTATATTAAATTTAATGATATGAATTCAATTCATATAATTAATGTTTGAATCATATTCAAATATTTATTTTTCTCATAAATACTTAATATTATAATGTATCAAATACATTATAGTAATTATATCACATATAATTATATTAACTTAATTATATCATATATAATTAATTAAATCCCTCAATTAATTTGAACAATTAAAATTAATTCAAAAACAGATTCTCATTAAATTCTGTTGAGCTACCGAGGGGACCTCACGGACTTGTAGCTTGAAGCTCCAACGATATGTGAATAATTAATTAAACTCATCAATTAAATTATTCACGATCCATTAACTATCGGACACTCCACTAAAGATTGATAACTGCAGTATTCGCACTACAAATATATTTCTCCTCCTATGTACAGCTGAGCCAAAACTATCATTTTGTTCATGTAGTTACATCTAACTCCTTAAGTACCACTAATCCCTTTATCAATAAATCATAGTCTAACTATAACCAAACCCTTCTCCAGGAGAGGGTGTGGTGTGACATTGGAATCAATCCATTTATCTAAACGTTGGAGAAGGAGTGAATTTTCTCTTGCTATATTCCTAACTCTCCAATTAGACGAATCCCAAAAGGATAGGCTTATGGAGTCGACGATCTGACCACTCTCATGCAAATCAAAGGACCACTCTCATGGTATAAAACTAACTCATTTAGGATTAAGATATGTTACCTATAGTCATTTTGGTAAAATGTAACTACTCTCATGGTATAAAACTAACTCATTTAGGATTAAGATATGTTACCTATAGTCATTTTGGTAAAATGTAACTTTTTATTATGGATGATGTTATATGATAAAACTTTTTTTTTTCTAAAGAAAATTGGTAACAGGGCATAGGGATGCCTAAAAACAAATTTTGGATCACTCTCCTTTTGCAAAATTCTTCGTTTTGGCAAAAACCCTTCTAAACTCTCGTCTCTCATCACACCAGCGTTCATGCCGCCTCTTCACATTTTCAGAGCCACCTCTATTGCGACTACCCCTCGCCGCCGTTGCTCGCCGTCGTCTCTCGTCGTTTCTCTCTCCTTCACGGCCGTTTAGATCTGCCCGTGATCATTAGTAGTCTCCCCTACCCCACGAAAGTCTTCTCCTCTCTCTCAAAATACTCAGCGGTGCTGCGGCCTTCTCTCTTCAGCTATCTTTGTTTCATCATGCTTTCCCGTTTACTTCCGAAACCCTCCCATTTCAGATTACTCGGCTTGATTTCCACTAAACCACCAGCTCAAACTCCTAGTTTTCATCTCCTTCTCCGATTATTCTCCACCGATAACAATGGAAGTAATAACAATAGGAATAGTGGAAGCAGAGACCAACCGACGAGCAATGTCTGGAAAATTTCACAGGAAAACGACGGAAATTTCGACCAATTGTTCACTCAGGAAGCTGACGACCTTGACAGCATTGCGGAGGACGACTCTGCTCCGGGAAACGACGATTCATGGGTGAGTTCGAAGGGCGAGGATCAGGGTGCCGAAGGGGATATTTTTGCCAGCATGGAGCAGGAAGTTCGAGGAAATAAAGACGGCGATGGTGATAATGAATGGGTTACAGCGAAAAAATTCGAGCCGTGGAGCCTGGTAGAGGAAGAAAAAAGTGATGTCTTCAACATTGAGGAGGTTGCAGTCGAAATTGGTGAATCCAGCGACGAGACTAAGGAAGTGGATAGTAAGAGCAGTGAGGATGCAAGGAAGCTGGAAAAGGAGGAGCAGGAACTCACTGCTATTCTTAAAGGCAAGCTTTTCTCTCCCTAGATTGAGAAGACTGTATTTCAAGTTCAACAAATTATGCATTTGAATGGGTTTCTAATTCTGGTATGTATGTATTGTTTGATTCAGTTTCGTAAAATGTTGGCGTCTTCCAGATTATTTGATTCTATGATGGTTATTCTGGTCGAGGCAATTCATATTCATAATAATGCTCTTACTCGTAGCTTTTGCGTTTAGCTTGAGAACGGCAAAGATAGAGGGTTGAGGCCATTGAACTTTTACTTAATTTTTTCGGGTGCAGTGGTTTAAAGGTTGTCATTTGTTAATTTTATTGGTTCTTTACTCTTCTGTGATGTATATTAGCTGATGTGCCCTTCGCGCCCTTTAATATTGTACACACTAGACTTTCTGTCGCATCCCTTCCCAGATTATCTTCTAAATCTGATAAAGAATGTGAAGACAACAATTGTCAACCCTCTTATGACGACTACTAACCAACCTGTTCCTATGAACCTATCTCCTTAACACTTGATAAACTTGATTAGCAGTTCATAATCTCTACAAACCACCATAACCTCATCATCAAACCACTACACACACACATATATATATATATACTGCTAAACAGTTACCAAATGAACATACATTAATAGGTTCTGGAAACTTAAGTTTAATACAACAACAGTTCGACACAAGTTCTACCCTTTTCCCCATGACATGTACAGATGAAACTTGGGTCTAAACATAGCAAGTGGACCACCTAGACTTCAAATCCTTGGATGATCCTGAGTAGTGACTGACTGTCAGATCTTCTAGGCTTTAGGACGTTGACTGCTACCTGAGGAGAGAAAACATTTAAAAGAATGAGCTTAAAATGCCCGGTGAGTAACTATTTTAAGAAACATGCTTTCATACAAGAATAACATAAACGTGCTTTTCATAAAAAATTTACAATTCCATTTACAACATTTAAGATTAAGCTGGAAAAATGAAAACATGGCATATAAAAACCTTGAAATAAAACTCATCATCATTTCTTGCAAAGTACCCTACTCCTCTACCTAAGCATGTAGGAGAGTCATTTTGCTCAATTCCTAATAACCTTAGTTGAGAGAGAGTCATGCTCGATCTCAACGTCGATAACATAGATTTTACGTGCACGTAGAACTAAATAGGATCCTACCTACCTTACCTACCTACCTTACCATACCTTCGGTAGCAAGGATCTCCATGTAATTGGTACCTTACTATACCTTCTGTACTAGTGTCCAGGAGTAGGTTTTTCATACAAAGCGTAAAACATTTTAACTTTACATGAATCTTTATTATAAAACAACATACTCAACATGCTATAGGAAATTCTTGAAGAGCTTAGTCTCATGCTAAAATATGGCATAAAGCTTAATTGGAATGCATGGAAATTATATATAAAATCTGTCATTAAACTATAGATCATGTGTTCAACATCAATTTCCAATACTTAAATCATGCAATAAGAAAATCAAGTTAAAACTAACTATGCGTTGTAAGTTTATTAGTAGAACACTTAGTAAACATTTGAAAGCTAGTCAATCATTGTCTTTGAGTTGCTTCCTCAAAGGGTTGTAGGCCTCTCCTGTATGCGTTTTTCCTGTAAAAATAATAAGTGATGCCTTTAGCTCCCTCTTGAGCTTAACTTCACTATTCAGCTTTAATATATACTAAGTCCAAATCTAGTTCAATGCATCATCTTATTCCTTTTTACTCGATGCATCCCCAACACATAGGTACTCAACGCATTACCATCCTTAACCGATTAGTTAGATTAGGTAGCAATCCGCACATAGGTGCTCAATGGCACTAGGATGCGCCTACCTCGCCTATGCGATGGGCGCTCATGGCCGCAACCCTCAGTGCGCCTCTTCCATTGCACACAGCCTCTCGCGCACCTTACATGCACACTTTGGCCAGTGCCTGCTTACTCTATCGCATACCCTCGCCTATGCGCGCACTTGCCCACACTTGACCTCAGACTAGTTAGCTGCTTGCTTATGCTTGGGTGGCAACTGCCTGCCTGCTTGTTCACCCAACCAAAAATTCCAAATTTAATTTCCAGCTTGAATAATTTAACTTCCAGACTTTATCTCATGAAACTTCCTTCTAAGAACTTATTCCTAGACATCTTAAAATTCCAGCGGCTGATTTCTCTCCACGAGCTTGGAATTCGTCAATCTTTACAACCTATTCGATTAACCTAAGAATCTCGAGCACTTGAGGAATTCTTCAACTTTCAGCTCAATTCCATAAGAATTTTCCACCGATTGCCCTGGATTAACTTCCTCACTGTTCAAGCTTCAGGTTGGTAGTAACTCTCCTTCTTTAGCACAAGTAGAATGCCCAAATCGAGTTCCTCATTTCTAACTTCCTTTTATATTAAGGGCTACATGATCAGATAGCATCCCTAAGATGACACCTGGCGCACTAAGCTCACTTATGGCCTCTAATTAGGCTACTTAGCCCTCTAATTGGGTGATTAAGTTGGGTGCTTAAGCCTTTTACCACATAGGCCTGTGTCCATGCAAGTCTCCCTTCTAGCCAACACGTACTCAAATAGTGCTGCACTCCCTTGGTCACTGCGTCACTAGCCCGTGCATACACTTGCTTGTCTTAGGCGCTCGTGCTTAGGCCTGCTACTCATCAACGCCTTCATTAACCTTTACTTGTGCCTCAGCACTCCTTGCCATTGCATAACCCTTGGATAGCCACATGCTTAAGCCTTTAAGCCTTCCGGCCATCGTGCACCTTGTGGCCTCCTAACCTTTGCCTTGGACCAAATCTATTAATCTCCTTAGTATCACTTAATGCTAGGCAAACTTAGCTGCTCGCATTCCCTCCATCTTGGCCTTTGCCAACCCCCCAAAATGACCATCGACACATGCCTCTTGTTAGACCTAACCCATTTTCGTCCCTTGGACCCTTAACCGCATAGTCACATCTAGTCCTCTGGTTTCCATCTAAGTGTTAGTTCTTTTATCACACCCGAGAGCTTAACTACTCATACTTAGGAAATTTTCTGCCCTTTTCCAACTTTGCCACACGGCTAACTTCCATTGCTTTATGCTCTCAAGTTTCCCAAGTGTCAATTGCCTTTTACAACCTAAGATCTCACCTTCCTAACACTTAGGAAATTTTCCTCGTTTAAACATTATACACAATCATAACATACTTTACATAACATTCAACTACATAAATACCATTAACTCATAATCATAGAAACTTAAACACAATTAATTAGTAAAATAGGTTTAGGGGTTTACACTTTCAGATTTCTAAATTTATAGATATGTATTGGATGGGAAACCTGAAGACGAGAATGAAGCCCATTTAACCAAATGACTTGAGACGTTTTCTGAAAAATCAAATGGATGACTTGCTAAAATTTTATGGAACTATGCTATTAGCGCCCTTGTCTGGGTCTTTGGAAGGAGAACCGTTCCAACTTTTGAAGACAAGAAGGGTGGTCAGGGGAGTTCCTGAACACCCTTCTTGTCTTCAACTTTTGAAGACGATTGGGGAGTTCCTCCTTCATTTATCTTTTAGAGAGAAATGCCGCTTTTTGTGGTTTACTGGAGTGTGTGTTGTTTTGTGGGATATTTGGAGGGAAAGGAACGATAGGGTGTTCAGGGGTAGGGATATGGACCTTAATGAGGTTTGGTCTCGGGTGAGGTTTCATGTTTTTGTAGGGCTTCAGTTTCAAAGCTTTTTTGTAATTACTCTTTAGGACACATCTTACTTAGTTGGAACCCCTTTTTGTAGAGAAGTTGTTTTGTGGACTGATTTTTTTGCATGCCCTTGTATTCTTTCATTCTTCTCGATGAAAATTGTTGATTTTATCACACACACACACAAAAAGAAAGTTCCTTTTGTTAGGTATTTTTCAATCGAAATAAGTAATGGTGCATGTTTGAGACAAAAGGCCATGGTGAGGTGGGTTAAAAAAGTTGGGTGACTTTGTACCTCTTTCTTTCACAAACTCTCTCTTCCATTGAATTGCATGCATGAGGAGAAATAAGGCTGCCATTACCTCCCTTGAGGAGGTTGAAAATGGTCAGGTGGTGGCTGGGATGAAGTAGTTGGGGAGGGCATCTTATCTTTTCTTAAGGTTATGCTTAGGAGTGCTTTTTGTTTGGTTAAAAGCACATTCTCCTAAATTCGTCTTATTTTGAAAAGCACACACAATATTTTTGGCACAAATGCTCGACCAAGAAATACTTATAGTTGAAAGTCAAACGCAAAAGTGATTTGTCATTGATAGCTTTTTTAGAAGGTTTAGATTAATGACACATTTTATTAGGGTTGGGATGCCTCTTTCGCGATGAAGGAGATTAGGAATGTGGTCTTTAGTCTTGAGAGTGATGATGCAGTAGACCTTGATGGTTTCATTATGGCATTCTTTCAAGAGAATTGGGAGCTCATCAAGGAAGATATAGGTGAAGTTTTAATTGAGTTTCACAAGTGTGGAATCATTACTTCATCCTTGAATGAAACCTTCATTTGTGTTATCCCTAAAAAGGTGATTGCATATAGAGCTAAGGATGTTAGACTTGTTAGTCTTATTACCAGCTATAAGGTTGCTAAGGTGTTTCTTGATAGATTTAGATGGTCCTCCCTAACAAAGTTTCTGAGTGCTTTTATTATTTTTTTTTTGAAAAGGAAACAACCTTTATTAATCAATAAAAATAGTACAAGAGATGAGTACTTTGATAATAAAGGCAAATACAAAAAAATCAATTAGGAAACCAAAGGATCGGTAGGTGCACTGAGGCATCTCAACTAGGCTGACACCCCCATAGCACCCTCATCATATCCAACTAATAGAGTGCTTTTATTTGGATGACAAATTATCAATAAAATCCTTACTGTCAACAAGGCAATTGATGAGTACTAGCTTGTACGTAGGAGGGGGCTATCTTCAAGATAGATTTTGAGAAACCTTATGTTCACGTAGCTTGAGATTTTCTAGACAAATTCTTGTGGTAGAAAGGGTGATATTGGGTTTAAGTGAAGATTTTTTATTTGAAACTACCGCAAATCAGTTAGTTTTATTGTTTTGGTCAATGGTCAATTTAGGAGTAGGTCGTCCCAGGTGTCTAGGAGTAAGGCAAGTTAATGCTCTCTCTCCCTTCCTCTTTTGTATTATAGTCGCTGTTTTTAGTAGGTAGTGGCCATTGGGATGAAATGAACAAGGATGCCATCCAGGGCTTTTGTGGGTCGGAAAGGATTGATTCTATTTCTCTCCTTTTCAATTTGGTTTGACATGATATTCTATTTTGGCAGTATTTGAACTCGTTTCACGATTCAAGTTTATTAGGGAAAAAGTTTGGAAGTGGGAATTAATTGTGATTCAACTAAGTTGGTTAGATGGGCATTTGTTGTAGTTGCTTGGTTTTTAATATGCCTATTATCTATCCTTAGCTTCCTCTTATGTGCATTCCACATCTTGTTTGTCGTTTTGGAATTCATTAGTTGAAAAAGTCCAGAGTCCAGAAGTGAAAAAATGCTCTCTTCTCTAAGGGTGATAAGTTGACTCTTATTAGTAGTATTTTGTGGAATTCCTATCTAATTCCTATCTTTGTTTACAATTTCTTCCATCAGTAGTTGTAGGTTGGATAAGACCATAAGGATTTTATATGGGTGAATCTCAAGGAGGGAAGGATTCCCACTTGATTAGAAAAGGAGGTTGTTTCAAGACTATCCAAGTTGGGTAGTTTGGGTATAGGTAATCTGAGAGCTCACAGTGAAGTTCTTTCTAGCTAGGCTGTTAGGATGTTATCTTATCCTTTGCAGCATAAGGGTCATCGTTTGCTAGGCACGTCACAAACATGTGAATATGCTCCTTTGGAGACAACAGAGAGAAGTAAAAAAGAAACATTTGTTAATTTGCCATAGTAGAATTGTAGAAAACCATTCACAACTAAGAAAAAATTCATATGAGAGAGCTCATTTATATGCTACAATGACCAACCCTAAACAAAAGTGAAAAATTGTTGAATTGCGGCCCCTATCCTGCTTTTGTTTTTAAGAAATTGACGTGTCTTGTGTTAGTAACCTGTATTGTTGTCTACGGGTCTATTCTTCTTAGATTTATGAGTAAATATGGGGCTCATCCTTCTAAACTGGTTTCAATTCCTGGGCTTATGCTACAATGGCCAACCCTAAACAAAAGTGAAAAATTGTTGAATTGCGGCCCGTCCTGGTTTTGTTTTTAAGAAATTGACGTGTCATGTGTTAGTAACCTGTATTGTTGTCTATGTGTCTATTCTTCTTAGATTATGAGTAAATATGGGGCTCATCCTTCTAAACTGGTTTCAATTCCTGGGCTTGAACAACACGTCCTTTAGTTTTAATTCATTTTTAAACTAATAGTTTGGATATTTTTTTTGGGAAGATGGTTGGTACAGAGATTCCCGTTTTGTTTCTTTTCCCTGGTCACTTTTCCCTATCTTCTTTCAAATCTACTCTATAGTCTAGGGTCATGTTTTCATCCTGGTCACTTTTCCCCTCTTCAATTTCTTTCGTTTCCTTACTAGTGTCATGTTTTCATCCTGGCTCTAGGAATACTCTCTTTTGGAGCCCAACTTCAAACCTTCAGGTGGGTTTTTCTGCTAGTTATTTATTTTCCCTCTCGTGTGGTTTTCCCATCCAAACCCTTTCTGTTTTTCTATGGAGGTGAGGGCCTAAAAGAGGTTAGATTTTTGCCTGGGAGCTCATGGAGGAGAGGATCCCAAGTTGCATATCCTTCCATTTCTCTGTGAAGATATGGTTTCCTTCATTAAAAAAGAAAAGTTGAGAAAAATTCTGTGGAAGGATTCTTGGGTAAACTATCAGCTTCTAACTCTCCGCTTTCCAAGAATTAAGAGCTAGCAATTCAGAGAAACATGCTGGTGGTTGATGCAAACTCCTAGGAAGTATATGATAGAAGAGGTTTAAAAGAGAGAACAGGCTATTTTGGAATATTGGAACTATTATGAAGATCTCGTTCTAGAAGTAAAATGAAAAGATGCTCGAATTTGGAGAGTTTAGGTTCTTTTTCAGTTAAATTATTCTTTAATGAGATCAGTGGAGTAACTTTCTTACAGAAATCCCTTTGTTTCAGCTTTATGTAGGTTAAATAGTCCAAAAGATGTAAATGACGATTCTTCATTGTTTTTTCTTGGAAGTTTCGCTGCAGCTACAAAATTCCAAGAAAATCTCCGAGAAATCTTAGTTTCTGTCCACCTTGTTTTAATGCTGGAGAAGATCACCTTCCCTTTCATTATTGTTATTGCACGCAATTATGGGACAGAAATTTGAGGGCTGAGTGATATGGGTTGATACTGTTAAGTTTTTGACTTGAGGAGTACGTCTTGAAATAATTAGGCTGGTTTTCATGGACAAAAGTACCCCTTGGGAGGAAAGCATTAATTTAGTGAAAGTTTTTGTGGGTTCTCTAGAGCGCTCTATCCATAGTGCTTCATAGTTATTCATTTTCTTAGATTAATTCTTCTTTTTTTTTTTTTTTTTTTTTTTTTTTTTTTTTTTTTTTTTGTACTTTTTCAGTTTATAGTTTGCTTGGTTTTGGTTTTGGAGGTTTTTCTTGATATGTTCTTTACTATTTCTAGTTTGTAACTTTCCAAATATCCATCGGAAATTTGAGTTTCCTGTCAAATAATAGAAAAAAAAAATGAAATGGTTATAGTTATGTTGCTTGGCCGGCAGCCTGACACCATTTGTGTGGATGCTCTCTGCTTTCATATTCTTACCGATTATTAACCATCTTTATTTGCTAAGTATGTCAATTTTTAATATGGGGAAAAGAGTGTCCTATTGACTTTTAACCATCCTATTTGAGTTCATTATGGAAAATAGGAGAAGAATAATTTTGGGAAGATAAGTGGTGCGAACCAGTGACCTTAGCTCTAAGATTGCTGGATATTTATGCTATTTCCGTTTGAAAAATTTTGGTTATAATATTTTTGGTTTAAATATTATTTTGGTCCCTGTATATTTGGTTTTGGTTCATTTTGGTCTCCATACTCTCAAAATGTTCATTTTGGTCCCTATACTTTCGACTTTTGTTCATTTTGGTCCCTATACTTTCAAAATGTTCATTTTGGTTCTTATACTTTCAATTTTGGTTATTTTGGTCCGTGTACTTTTAAAAAGTGATGATTTTAGTCCCTTCATTTTTATTTTCATTTTATTTTTAAGAGATCAAAATGATTTCTTTTTGAAAGTTCAAGGATCAAAATGAACCAAAGTTGAAAGTACAAGGACGAAAATGAACATTTTAAAAGTATAGGGACTAAAATGAACCAAAGTTGAAAGTATGGGGACTAAAATGAACATTTTGAAAGTACAAGAATCAAAATGAACAAAAAAAAAAAATATAGGGACCAAAATTGTATTTAAACCAAAAGTTTTTCTCATTGTCTATTGTTGGAATGGATACTACAAACGTGTGACTGGGGATTAGGTGTCACTCTCCGATAAAGAGATGGGAAGCTTGATGAACCTTGTTTTTTTACAAAGCTTTTATTGATAAATAAAAAGGAAGAAAAATGTTCAAGGATACGAACTCCTAAAGGAAGAAAAAAAAGAAAGAAAAGCAAAAGGAACAAAATGCTGGCTACAAGAGATAAGAAGAACAGTAATAGTAATACAAAATGAGCAATGAGAACTATGAAGAACAAACAAGCAAAGAGTAAAAAAACCTAGCTACATCCTTCCGGCTGCAAAACCTGCTCTAAGAACAAAAATCTTCAAATGAAGAATAACACGAATTTGTATGGATCACCTAATCAAGCTGCACCTGCTCATCAAGGAGAACTACATGGATCGGTAGTATATCACCTCAGCAACTGAAACCATGAGCTTGAAAAATTATCTAAGCACAAAAATCTTCAAGTGAAGAATGATACGAACTTGTATGTATTGCCAAATGGCCCAAATCAAGCTGCAACAACTCATCAATAAGAATTAAATGAATTATTTATTTTTTAAAATTATCTTTTATGGTCCCTAGCCTACACAGTGTTTTAAAAAACCCTCTTGGGCGCGTGCCCAGGCCCAAGGTGCAGGTCTGGCACCTTGCCTTGGAAAAGCGAGCTCACAAAATAAGGCACGCCTTAGGTGCGCACCTTTTGTGAAGCCCCAAGGATCAAAGCCCTGTGCCTTGGGGCTTTTCAATTATTTTAAAAAACAGTAATAATTAAGTGTTTTCCTTCTCTATTAATTAAAAGAATCAAGTTTACCAAACCTAAATGCAAAATTTCTTGTGTTTTGGGTCCCCTTTTTTTTTTCTCAATATTTCTACTTCAATTATACTTCTCTTTTTAATGTAATATTTTTATATATAGTGTGCCTTTGTACGCCTCACAAAAAAAAAAAAAAAAAAAATTTCGCATCTTTTTTGTGCGCCTTGTGCCTAGGCTCCAGAGAGCCATTGCGCCTAAGGGCACCTTGGGCATTCAAAAACACCGAGCCTACATAAATTTAAATACCCACGATAAGCTTCAAAGAAAGCTTCAAAATTATCGGTTGGGAAAGGAGCTGATCCAAATAGATGGTCGTTGGAATCCTCTGGTTCTTTCTCCACTAGATTTCTCTTTTTGAAGCTTGCAGAGAAAAGAGTGTTCCTCATACAGAAGCTATCCAGCTCGATTTGGAGGTGCACTAGAGGGTAAATACTCAAGAGATGCTGCAAAAGAAGAATGGGAGGAATTGTTTCTCCCCTTCGGTTTGCTTTCTACATTCAACAGTAGTGAGGAAGTCATAGCCCATATATTTCTTAATGGCCTGTTTGTTAGACAGTTGGAATTGCTTGCTGGAAACTTTTGGGCTCCAGGTTTGTCTTCCTTGTTGGATGCTTGGATATTGGAAGTCCTTGGCTGGAATTTGAAAGGAAAGTGTCAAGCTCTTTGGAAAATTGACTTTCGCGCCACTATATAGAGTATTTGGTTGGAGCGATATAGGAGAACCATTGAAGATAAGTTTACGTCCTTCCCCGATTTTTGGAATATTGGTGGTGTCGCGGTCATGAGATTATTTATTTATTTTTGTT
This sequence comes from Benincasa hispida, assembly GCF_027475165.1. NCBI lineage: Eukaryota > Viridiplantae > Streptophyta > Magnoliopsida > Cucurbitales > Cucurbitaceae > Benincasa > Benincasa hispida. The sequence goes on along the minus strand of NC_143489.1, from coordinate 503,812 downwards.
TTTTTGTAACTGATTCCCCTCAATGATCGCAAGGCACTGGAGGGCTTTTTTGTAGGTACTCTTCTTTGGGATGGGGAGTTCTCTTCCCCTTGCCCCTAGGATGCTCTTTTTTGTGCTTTATTGAATTTTGTCCAGTTCCTCATAAAAAAGAAAGGGGGGAAAAACAGAGAAAAGGAAATCTTCAAATTTGGACGATGTCTCCCTCAATTTGTTGTCTATCTTCAGGGGGAACCTTTGGATAGTTGGATCACTTTATTCTTCACTCTCGGTTTGAGGCTGAAATGTGGTTTCCTTGTGTGCTGTTTTAGAAGGGCTTGATGGAAAGGTCTTTGGCGGTAGGGGGAAGATCTCCGGTCCTTTAGAGATGTGCAGCTTGCTTCCTTCTTTGGTGTCTTTAGAAGGAAAGAAATTGCAGGCTTTTTAAATATAAATACTTATTCTTTCATTCCTTTTGGCATTTGGTGCAACACATTACTTCTTGGTGGTGTGGTTGATGTATCAGTTTATAAGAATGTTTAGTTAGTTAATTTTTAGGTGCTGTAACTAATAGACCTTAACCAACTACCCTTTATTTACAGGTAGTCTTTGTAAAACAGTTTGTTTTTAACCATTGTCTATAAATAATAGGTTGGGTCAGTATTTTGGAGAAATAAAATCATTTGAGAGTTTTTTCTATCCTTTGGTTTTACACCAGTGGTACACAAATCACACCAAATTCTTTTGTAGTTATTTTCTTTTGATGATTATTAACAATTGAAAGACTCTCTTTAATTAAGCTTTTGGGAGGGGTAATCTCAACCCCTTGCCGCTACGCTAGGTTCTTCTTTGATTTTTTTTTTTTTTGGGTCTTTTGTTGAACATATCTTGTTTCTTATCAAAATAATAATAATGGTAGAAATAAGGGGCTTTGCTGATAGTTTATAGCCCAAGGATATTTTAGTATTTTATTTTGTCCTAGGTTTATTTATTTATTTTTTTTGTATAAGGGCTTGCTAGAGCCTATAAATATGGCTTCTCTTGTAACTTCCATTGTATGTTAAAATAATAAAAAGAGACTCTCTATCGTGGTTTTTTCTCCCTGTTCTAGGATCTTCCACGTAAACTTAGTATTCTCTATTTTCTATCTTTTAACATGGTATCAGAGCGTGGTGATGAAACCTTAACCACCATCGGCGAAAACCAACTGGTGCAAGATAACCTTAGTTCTGCACCAGTCTCGCTTTCGCCATAGTTGTCGATGGGGCCTCTGACCACTGCCGCTACTGTCGTCCAAGCCACCATTGATCGGCATCTTCAATCCTTGCATATCCATCCAACTCTAGCGCCGTCGCAACCCCTTGATGGAAACCCTAGCACTGCCGCTCTTTTTCACAATGCTGCCGACGTTCCTCCCTTGTTATCGAGTGCCGCCGCTGCCCATCCCTCCAACCTTGCTGTCGATAGTCGAAACATACACCTTGAAGCCAAGATTGGTGAGTCGTCTACCTACCACAAAGGTAAATCCCCTACTGTGGCAACAAGCCCCTTGCAGCCACTGGGAATCCCCGACTCCTTTCCCTTCCAGCTGCAAATAACCTACCTGTAGCCATCAGGCCTTCTTCATCATCTGTCGCCTAGTTATGAACATCAAGGTTCGATTGGTTTATCTCCGCTAATGGTTCAACAACAGTTGGCTAATCTTCAGGCAAATTTTCAGCAACAAATCGTTGCTCTTGGGACAGCCCTAGGTGCTTCCACAAACTTAAATTCCAGTATAGTGAATTCTGACATTCCTTTCAGTCTATCGATATATCCAGAGAATTCAGTAACCCCTTTATCTGTTTTAACAACTACAAACTATTTGTCTGGATCTATGGGAAATTCCTTAGAGTTAATTACAGGAGAAAAATTGAATGGTCAGAATTATTTCTTCTGGTTTCAGTCCATTAAAATGGCTCTTGAAGGGTGTCACAAGGTTGGGTATCTAATTGGTGAGATACCAAGACCTAGGCCAGGAGGTCTTCAGGAGCGCATTTGGAAAAGAGAAGACTCCCTGCTTTGATCACTGCTGATTAATAGTATGGAACTTTAGATAGGGAAGCCGTTGTCTACTGCGACTGCTCGAGATATCTGGGATGCAGTTCAGAAATTATATTCTAAAAGGCAGAATGCGTCTCGTCTTTACACTCTACGTAAACAGGCTCACGAGTGCAAATAGGGGACGATGGATGTCACTTCATACTTTAAAAAATTGTCCCTAATCTGACAGGAGATGGACCTGTGTCGTGAAATCATTTGAGCTTGTCCTTGTGGAGGTATCCAGTATTCCAAGATTGAGGAAGTCGATCGTGTTTATGATTTCCTGGCTGGTTTGAACTCCAAGTTCGATGTAGTGCGAGGCTGTATACGAGGACAGAAGCCTATACCTTCTCTTATGGAAGTGTGCTATGAGGTTCGTCTAGAGGAAGACAGGGTCAGTGCTATGAACATCATGACTGTATCTGTTGCTTTCAGTTCGAAATTATCTGGTTTGATAGTGACAAGAAAAATGGGAAACAGACCCCGGTATGTGAACATTGCAAGAAATCCTGGCATACGAAAGATCAGTGTTGGAAGTTACATGGTAGACCACCGAATGGCAAAAGAAGTCCTCCAAGTGACAAGCCCAATCCTCGTTGGGCTCTTATGAGTGAATCTGCGAGTGCCTCACAGTCACAACCTCAGGTAAATTGCCAAAGTAACCTTAGTGTCTCTTCTTTTGGGGCCGTTGCTCAATTAGGTACCTCTCAATCCTTAAGCTCAACATAAATGGGAAGAAACCATGGATACTTGATTCAGGTGCCACAAATCATTTGACCGGATCTTTTGATAATTTTCTATCATATCTTCCGAGTATTGGTAATGAAAAGTTTTGGATTGCAAATGGATCGTTTGCTCCTATTGCAGACAAGGGTCATATTTCTCCTTTTGATGGTTTAACTTTACAGAATGTACTGCATGTAACCAACATATTTTAAAATTTACTATCTATTAGTAAGATAACTAGAGATATGAATTGTCAAGTTGCCTTCTCACCAGATAATGTTTTCTTTTTGGACTTAAGCTCGGGGAAGACGATTGGCACAACCCGGCACAATAGAGGATTCTATTTCCTTGATAATGATGCTTCCTTTAGGAACTGTTATAGGACTAATTTGTTGTCTTCTTATTCTTCAACTTCAGGAAAAGATTGTATGTTGTGGCATTTTCGCCTTGGTCACCCAAATTTCCAATATATGAAATATTTATCTCCTCATTTATTCAATAAAGTTGATGTCTCTTCTCTATCTTGTGATGTGTGCATTCGTGCAAAACAGCATAGAGTCACCTTTTCCTCTCAATCTTACAAATCTTCTCAGCCCTTTACCCTTATTCATAGTGATGTTTGGGGTCCCTTGAGTATTACCACCTCTTGGGGGAAATGTTTTTGTGACCTTTATTGATGATCATACCCATCTTACATGGGTTTTTCTCCTCACCGATAAATTTGACGTTTCATTGATATTTCAATAATTGTACACTACTGTTGAGACTTAATTCAACACCAAAATTGCTATTCTTCGTAGTGATAATGGTCGTGAGTTCCTTAATCATACCCTTTGTGATTTTTCGTCCTTTAAAGGTATTGTCCACCAAAGCTCGTGTGCCTAACCCCTTAACAAAATGGGGTGGCTGAAAGGGAAAATTCGTCACCTCCTCGAGTGCACGGTCTCTCATGCTATCTATTTCACTTCCATCTTACTTATGGGGGGATGCAGTTCCGACTGCAGCTCATCTTATTAATCGAATGCCTTCCCGTGTCCTCCAACTCCAAACCCCTTTTGAATGCCTCAAAGAATCATACCCTACCACGTGGCTTATTCCTGATGTCCCTCTTTGGGTTTTTGGGTGCATTGCCTTTGTCCATAGTCATGGCTCTAACCAAACTAAGTTTACCCCTCGTACTCAGAAATGTGCTTCATTGGCCCCCTTCACTAGCGAGGTTATAAATGCTTCCACCCTTCTTCCCGAAAATACTTCATCTCCATGGATGTAACGTTCCTTGAGGATAAATCTTTCTTCCCCATTAGTCATTTTTAGAGGGAGAGTACTAGTGAAGAGACTAACTGGTCCACATCTTTAGTCCCATCTTCAGTCTCTACTGACCTTCCGTACTCCTTCCTGAACCCATCCTGAGTGCCCATGACACCGTTCTACCCACTAAACAAGTCCCTTGGATAACTTACTACAGGAAAAATCTTAGAAAGGAAATAGTGTCCCCTACTACTTTGTCGGCTTCGGTCTATGAATCTGAACCAACATAAGCTCAAGGTACTGCTGGCTCTGATAACACTAACTTGTGTGTTGAGGATGATATTGTTGATTTGACTGAGAATGACAGGACTGATATGTTAGTTCCAGAGAAAACCAAGGTTGCAAGCAGTGATGAGACTTCGACAGAAACACAAGAAGGTGAGACTCAACCTCAGGCTGGAGCATGTAATCAAAATCCCATTGTAGATGAGGATTCAGACAAACTAGGAGATTATGATCTCTCTCTTGACATGCTCATTTCATTGAGAAAGGGCACTAGGTCCTGCACCAAGTACCCATGTATAGCTTTCTGTCTTACAGTAATCTGTCTTCTGAGTTCACGGCATTCACTACCAGCCTTTATATAGCAATAATACCAAAAAACATTCAAATTGTTGTGGAAATTCCTGAGTGGAAGACTGCCGTCATGGAAGAAATGAGAGCTCTTGAAAATAATGATAAGTGGACCTTGTAGCTCTTTCTAAAGGGCATAAAACAATTGGGTGCAAGTGGGTGTTCACTCTGAAGTATAAATTAGATGGAACTCTAGACAGGTACAAGGCCAGACTTGTAGCAAAAGAGTTTACTCAAACTTATGGAATAGATTATTCTGAGACTTTCTTCCCTGTAGCGAAGTTAAACACGGTCCGGGTCCTTTTTGTTGCAATTAATAAAGATTGGCCTCTCCATCAACTTGTGTAAAAAATACATTTATGAATGGCAAATTAGAAGAAGAGGTATATGAGTCCTCCTCCAGGTTTTGAAGCTCAATTTGATCATCAAGTTTGTAAACTCAAGAATTCTTTGTATGGTTTGAAACAGTCCCTGAGAGTGTGGTTCGACAGGTTTACTACCTTTGTTAAGTCCCGAGGTTTCACTCAAGGATACTCTGATCACATGTTGTTTACAAAAAGATCAGTATCTAGAAAAATTGATGTTCTAATTGTGTATGTAATGATATTGTCTTGTCCGGAGATGATACTGTTGAGATCACCAGGCTAAAAAAGAAAATGGCTGACGAGTTCAAGATAAAAGATCTAGGGAATCTAAAGTATTTCCTTGGAATGGAGTTAGCAAGATCAAAGGAAAGGATCTCTATCTCACCACGGAAATACACTCTTGACTTGTTAAAAGGAACAGGTATGATTGGATGTAGATCTACTGACACTCCTGTTGAATTCAATGCAAAACTGGGAGATCCTGTTGATAAAGAGATGTATCAACATCTAGTGGGAAAGTTGATTTACTCATCTCCCACTAGACCAGATATTTGAACATATGGAAGTTGTGAATCGGATTATGAGATATTTGAAAAGTTCTCCGGATAAAGGTCTGATGTTCAGAAAAATTGACAGAAAATGCATTGAGGCTTATACCGATTCTGATTGGGCAGGATCAGTTATTGACAAGAAGTCTACCTCTGGATATTGTACTTTTGTGTGGGGTAACCTAGTTACTTGGAGAAGTAAGAAGCAAAGTGTTGTTGCTAGAAGCAGTGCTGAAGCTGAATATAGATCTATGAGTTTGAGAATTTATGAAGAAATCTAGTTGAAGAAAGTTTTGTCTGATCTTCACCAAGACAGTGTTTTACCTATGAAGCTCTATTGTGATAATAAAGCGACTATAAGCATAGCCAATAATCCTGTACAACATGATAGAACGAAATATGTGGAGATTGGTAGACACTTTATAAAAGAGAAACTGAACAATGGCAGTATCTGTATTTCATATATTCCATCTAGTCAACAAGTTATTGATGTTCTTATCAAAGGGTTACTCAGACAAAGTTTTGACTCATGTTAATAAGTTGGGTCTGATTGACATCTACGCCCCAACTTGAGGGGGAGTGTTAGAAATAAGGGGCTTTGTTGATAGTTTATAACCCCGAGGGTATTTTAGTATTTTACTTTACCTTAGGTTTATTTCCTTTTTTTATATTAGGGCTTGCTAGAACCTATAAATATGGCTTCTTTTGTAACTTTCATTGTATGTTAAAATAATAAAAAGAGACTCTATCATGGTTTTTTCTCCCTGTTCTAGGGTTTTCCACGTAAACCTAGTGTTCTCGATTTTCTATTGTTTTAACAAATAATACTAATAATAATAAAAAGTAATAAAAGAACTATTCTTTTTGTTTAATTACTCTGGTGAATTCGTTGATGTTTGGGAATGTGGATCATGGATGCGTTTCTGTAACATTTCACTTCTTTTTTTCTTAAAAAAAATCAATTATGTTGTTCATTTAATATGTCAACTGCAGGTCCTAATCGAGCATTCGGAGATCTTATTGCTGCATCTGGAATCACCGATGACATGCTAGACAGTTTGATAGCTTTGAAAGATTTGGAAGGGGTTGAGGGGTTGCCCCCTCTAAGTGAAATAGAGGATATGCGTTATGAGAAAAACACAAGAAAATCCTCAAGAGCTGAAATTGAGCGCCAGAAACAAGAAGAGATTGCAAAAGCAAGAGTGAGACAGGTAGATGACAAAGGAAGAGCATATGGCACGGGAAGAAGGAAATGCAGCATTGCTCGTGTATGGATTCAGCCAGGGGATGGCAAGTTCATAGTGAATGATAAAGAGTTTGATGTCTATTTCCCAATGCTCGATAGTCGGGCTGCTCTTCTTCGGCCTTTCTCCGAGACCAAAACATTAGGCCTTTGGGATGTCAAATGTACTGTTAAAGGAGGTGGTACAACGGGTATGTTAAGATCTAAATAACATTTAACACTTCTCGTTACATCTATATACTGGTTATGTCTGTTCTCAAATTTTGTTTTTATGGTTTTTGTGTTCTGCTTGCTGTAGCCCATTATCTGGTCACTATTTCGTATATGTGATTATTTCTTGTCACTAGTTCTCCTTTGGCATCGAGTGGGTTAACACCTGTTATCGCATTGTCTAATTCTGTGTACTTATCTCTCTTTAATGAAAAGCTCTCTTAATTTTTTTTTTCCTTCTGCAACTACTTTGCAACTTATCAGTTTCATTATATAGTATTTCATTTCATCGCAAGTAATTAAACCCTGCTATTCAAACATAGAATTTGAATTTGAAACAAAAGCCTAAGTATATATGTTATGATTGAGACAAAAATAAATGTTTATTAGACATCAGTCTCTGCTTAAGTTTGTTGCCATGGATTGATGTACAATGCATAAATTAC